>NC_052477.1:31192120-31457185 GCF_009730915.1 Dioscorea cayenensis subsp. rotundata
AGACTAAACTAGAACAAAAATGCTAACAAACAGTTAAAAAATAAAACCATTATTTTTGAAACATTTCATAATCCAATAGGGCAGGTCCCTGCCAATGAGAAAAAAAGAGCGAGATTGTGCGTGATTGATTCCATGGATAGCAAGCTTGAAAGCGAGGATAAGCCCTGGGATCCGGGAATTAGATAAACAGGAGGATTGCCAGCATTGTTCAAAAGGAGATGGACAGCCGATAGATTCGCATAAGGATGCAACTGGAAAATAGCTTTATAAGCTTCAGCATTAGTAAGGAAGATGTGATTGATTAGAAGTCCACATTGATTAGCACAAGATATGGCATCATCAAGGGCTTTAAGCTCAGCATCAGCAGCATTCAGGGCAGGGTGAGAACAGGAACCTGCAAATGAAATAAAAGACTGAGAGTTGGAGCAGAAAAAGCCAGCACCACTTACCTCATTAGCAGGATCCCAATGGCTAGAAACAAAGAGGAAGGCTCCAAGCTGATTTGAAAAATTATTAAGCATAAGAAGTTTCCCCTCCATAGATCCCCGAGAACAAGAGAACTCTAAAGCATGTGTCACAACCCTGCAAGCAACCACATTGCTAGTAGCAAGAATGTTCCTAAAAATTTTATCACAACGATTTTTCCAAATGCTCCAGGCAGTACCAGCAATGACCGATTTGATGAACAAGGAATGTCCATCAAAAGTAATCCAAGAACCGGACCGAAATCCATCCAGAAAGCTAATAGATATATTAAGCTTCTGACAAACCGAGGTCCAGACATCAATAGCACGAGGGCATTGAACAAAAAGATGATCAATCGTTTCCAATTCCAGTCCACAAAGAGCACATGCATTACGGGGACCCAAACCAATGGAGTATAAGTATTCAGAAGTGGAAATTCTACCCCTAAAGACAAGCCAAATAAAGTGTTTAACCCTAGGAGCAACATTTAACTCCCAAAGTTTCTTCCACCCCACCCAATCATCAGACCAATTATGGTTATGATTAAGGAAATGATAAACAGAGGAAGCAAGCTTAGAGCTACCAGACTTGGGAGACCAAACCCAATGATTGGAGGATCCACAATCAATAACACCAAGCTTATTAGTAAAGAAGAGGAAATTCTCTCCAAAAAGCATGAACAATTTATTCCAATCCCAACTATCATTGCAAATAAAATCACATAAATTCATCGACTGCAAATCCAATTCAGAATTAATGTAAGTGGGTTTAAATGCTAATGGAATATCCGGGCACCAAGGATGATAAAGCAGAGATGATTGATTAGGATTCACAGTTTTAATCCAGAAACAGGATCTAAGTTTATGAGCCGAAAGAAGCAAACCTTTAAAGAACCAAGAACATTTGGGCGGGAGGCACATCGACCCAAGAATTATTCCCACCATATTTGACATGCAAGATATCCACCCAAATGAAGTCATCATAATTATAATAGTGGAGAATGTTTTTGGTCATAAGGGAATGCTTTGCATGAATTAGATTACTGGATAGCCAAAACCCCTCGCTTTTAGATCTAGTAATATCATCCCAAGCAACAGCAGGAATACCGTTTCGATTGCTACCTTTATGCCAAAAGAACCTCCTAACAACTCTATTGATCTCTTGGAGGGTAGTGTCATAAGCAGGGAGCAAACAGAAAGATAATATATAGGAATTGAGAGCGGAGAAGAACCCGAGTAAGGACCACCTTAGCGGGTAGGAGAAAGAAAGGACTGATTCCATCTAGAGCATTGTCTAGTAATTTTAATAACCATAGAATTAAAAACCTGCTTAGCTAACCTCTTGGGAGAAACCAAAACACCAAGATAAGTAAGAGGGAAAGAAGCTATATTAAAGTTAAGAATGGAGCTGATACTTTTGGTCACCCGAGAGTTAAACAAAGAGGGAAAAAAGACAGCAGATTTGTTGACATTAGGGCATTGACCAGAGATATTAGAGTAAATAGATAGACATAAATTAATATTCCTGGCAGTCCTTCTAGAAGCATGAGTGATAAGAATAAGGTCATCTGCATACATAAGATGGTTAAAGTTATATTTAAGTAAATTACTGAATCCAGGAATCATCCCAAGATTTTGAGCATGATTAAGAATAGAAGTAAGGTTCTGAGAAACAATAATAAAAAGGAAGGAAGACAAAGGGTCACCTTGCCTAATACCCCTGCAAGATTTAAACCAAGGTGAAGGTTGTCCATTAATAAGCAATGAAAAAGAAGTAGAATGAAGACAGACACTAATCCAAGAGATCCAAGAAGAAGGGAAGTTCATTTTAGTTAAGGTAGCAAGAATTGCATTCCAACTGATAGTGTCATAAGCTTTCTCGATATCAATTTTAATTAACATCCTAAGGGGGTGCAGGTAATCCTTTTCAAGAGAATGCACAACCTCTTGCAAAGCAATTATATTATCGAAAGCACACCGACCAGCCACGAAACCAACTTGTTCTCGACCAATGAGTTTAGGAAGGACTAATTTTAATCTATTAGCAAGAATTTTGGATATAACTTTGTAACAAACATTGCATAAAGAAATCGGCCTATAATCAGAAACAGAGGAGGGATGATCCTTTTTAGGGATAAGAGAAATGAAAGTCTTACCCCAAGAAGAAGGCAAAATCGAATTAGCAAAGAAGTATTGAATCGCATCCGTTAATTGATCACCAATATCAGCCCAAAAAAATTTATAAAATTCAGCATTAAACCCATCGGGCCCAGGACTTTTACCTGAAGGAAGGTCTAAACGGTCATGTGAATTTCCTCCCGAGTAACCTCCCTCGAAAGGAAATCACAATCAACTGAAGAAAGACAAGGAAGGTCATCCGGAAGGGCAGCTAAAACATCTGCAAAGTTATCATTGGAAAACCCAGACCAAAGGCAAGAATAAAAATGAAGAAAAGATTGCTCAATACCTGACCGATTAGAGAAAGAAGCCCCATTGATATCTCAAATTTGAGAAATGGTGTTGAAGTGCCTACGGGTGCGGTTAATGTTATGAAAAAATTTTGTATTCATGTCCCCATCACGAATCCATTGCATTCTAGCACGTTGAGACCACTTTTTGGAATTAAGACGCTGGAGTGCAGTGAGCTTCGCCATACATCTCCTCAAGCACAGGGAGATCATCTGCATTAAGGGAATCAGAAACTTCCAAAGAGGTAATGGCATTTTCAGTATTAGTAATATCAGCATCTAAGTTACTCAACCCAGAAGCACGCCAAGCGATGATTTTACTGCGAGAACGAGCCAAAAGGTGAGTAAACGCATGCATAGGATTACCATGAGGATGAAAATCCCAAGCAGAATGAACAGCATTATGATAACCAATATAATCAATCCACTAATTCTCAAATCTAAAGGAGCTTTTATGATTGGAGATATGCTTAAAACCAGAAAAAAGAAGAGGGGCATGGTCAGAATGCAATCTCGGAAGATGCCGGAGAGTATAAGGGCCAAACAAGGAAGACCAAGCCAAATTAATCAGGCCACGATCAAGCCTAGCCCATCTTCTAGCAGCTCCAGATTGATTATTACACCAAGAATATTTAGGACCTGAAAACTGAAGATCAAGAAGATTATTAGCCTCAATAAAGTTAAGAAAATTAATAGCCTTATGGGAATAATAAGCAAACGAACCACCACGATGCTCCTCGCAAGAAGTGATAGCATTAAAATCCCCGATGAGAAACCAAGGGATATTAAAAGCAGAGAGTTTAGAAAGCTCATACCAGAGATTACGCTGAGACTGGCTATTAGAGGCATTATAAATGACAGAAATAAGACAATTAGAGTAAACATTATTAGAAATAACTAAGTGCAGGGCTCTCCTAGAAGAAACAACAGGAGAGACAGTACCAATAATTTTATTCCAAGCAACTATAATACCCCCTGAGTAGCCATCAGCAAGGATTGCGGCCCACTCCCAATCTGCAGGGAGCTTGTGACAGAAGCGATATACCCGATCTTCATTAGCTTTAGTCTCAACAAAGCAAACAATAAGAGGTTTAAATTTGCGAATGAAGTTATGAGCTCTGTTGGAGGTATCCCCCGAAGAGATGCCCCTACAGTTCCAACACACAAGATTAAATCGATTCATAATCATAAAAGAGGAATAAATAAGGACAAGGTCTGAAAGACACAACTTAATCATTACTTCCCTCAACGAGAATTCTTCCCTTTTTAGGGAACCTTCTTCAGCATGAGATCCCTTCCGGATCAAGCCATCCCGACGAACTTCGGATTGGTAATGAGAAAGTGTCATCATGTCATTCGGGTCGTCGTCATCTCCCATTTCCTCATCACTATCTTCAAATGACTCCTCCTCATCATCTTCTACATCATCCTCTGCACAAGTATCATCAGAGGCATTCTCCTGAAGAGCTTCATTAACTTTATCAACTAGCATGGAATGGTGCAGAGATGAACCCACTCCCACACTCGAATGCTTTAAAGAAATGGAAGATCGAACATCAGGGGGTGGTGATTTTGAACGATGAGCAGAGGGTTGCACAGTCTTCAAAGGGATTTGGGGAAGAACAAAATCCTTGGGAGGGGGGTTATTCCCTTGAGTGGGTATCTCGCCAGGAAGGGGGTTTCGAGAAACGCCAGAGATAGGGTCCCGAGGCACCATTGGTGTGATAAATCCCGTCAGAGAGTCAGAATTGGTAGTGGGAACAGCAGGAGAAGTCACATCCACTTTGTCTTGAGCAGAACGTTGGGCGTGACGACCAAGAGAGCCACCTCGAGCCCTCCCACCCATGCCACCACGTATGCTACTCGAAGTGACCTGTCGGGGAACGGAAACGTCCGTTTGCCCCCCCATACTGGATTGTTGCTCAGCGACTGCCCCGTTAGTGTCCGTGTGAATAGCGCGACCGCCATCACGACGACCACCTCCGCGGCCACGCCAGCGAGCAACAATCAGCCATGGACCAAAATCCTTCTCTGACTGAGAATCATCAATATTCATTGGCATATCCGACTGGTCAGGTATCGAACCAGACCCTGACGTCCGAGCATCTGCATCTTGAACAAAACAAGGCTCGACCGCCGGCTCTCGAGGAACCCGAGAGGGTGGAAAATCACCTGTACGTCCAGTTGCAATCGCTCGAGGACACGAGTTGGTACCATGACCCACAAGCCCACAAGAATAGCAGAAAGTGTGCAAACGCTCATATTGCACAAGAACAAACACTCTGTTAAACTCATCACCAATCCAGAAACCACGAGATAAGGGTTTAGATAAATCGATCTCAAGACAAACCCTAGCATACTTGGACCTGATTAGAGAGGATGTAAGATCGTCCACCTTGAGGAGACCTCCAATATGAGAAGTAATCGTTTCAAGTATATCCGCCTCCCAGAAATCCACCGGTAAGTTATGTAGCTGGACCCAAATAGCAGCCGTATTGAGCTTGGCAAACGCAGGCTCAAAGAATGTCTTCCAGGGTGAAAGTTGCAAAATGATACCGTTGATAGACCATGGTCCGCCAGTGACCAAATTCTGCATAACTTCGTGAGAATTACAGCGAATAAGGATAGAGCCGTTTGGTAAATCAGAGATAGAGATCTCACCGAGTTTTTCCCATTTTACCAGAAGATACTGCTTAACCTGCTCAAAAGGAGGGGGTTTACCAAAGAATTTTCCATACAGGGCATGTTGAAATCTCATTCGAGCTCGGTTCAAGATATCCTCGTCAAGCTTGATGAAGTCTGAAGTGGAGTTTTTGATTTTATTAAGGAGCTGAGCATTTTGAAGTGGAGAGTTTTCAAGAGTGCGAGTAGATTGTGAGGCAATTTGAGCCCAGGTTTTCGGAGGCGGAGGATGTGGATGAGAGATGTTTTGCCCCCCACTTGCCATGGCAAGGGGGAGAGAGAAAGCAAGAGACGTTCAGAGAAAGCAAGAGCCAACCAGGAGGAGATGGTTGACAGACTACTCAGCTTAGTAGTTTTATTTTATTAGTTGTGTTGCTAGTTCATTTGCTTTCAACCTTTTATTTGCAAGGCACATATTTGACTGCAAAGGACTGTTGGCCATCAGGATTTGGTGCATTTTTTTAATTTTATTTTGCTTTTTTAGGCCTTTTTTGTGATTCATATATCCATTAGTTGCATAATCCAGGCAACATGCTCAATTTGGATTGCCTTGCCTGCTTTCATTTTTTTTAACTTTTTGTTACCTTGCTTGAATAGGCTCGTAAACTTTTCGTTTTATGGTATCCTATCATCGTCATTATTGTATAATTCTTGCTATCATCTGACGTTAGGTTTGTTGTTTATTGCAACGGTCAAGCAATATAGATTCTGTTGTTGCTCTGTGTTAAACACAAATTTTGCGAATTTCATAGATTTTACTACAACTAGTTTTTTTTTTTTTTTGCAATGCTCCACAGCCTGCATCTTTTACTTTCAAGAGAATGATTTTGTTGGATGTTTTTTGTCGAATTTAATGCTGTTAACAATGATTTTGTTGGATTCCATCATGGATTTGTGATTGTACTTATGCTTTTAGTTATGGAGAACTTCTTAATTTTTTAAATTCAGAAAGAAAGGGCTGAAATAAAATGGTTAGGGTGTCCATGTTTTATGCTTAAGCAAAATTTATTGTTCCATATATTTTTCTCTAATTGATAAAATAGGTTCTTCTAACTTTTTTATCCTTCAAAATATTCAGTCATTTTGTTGTGATTCTCAAGACAAGCTCTTGAGAAAGGAGCTTCAGCTCTTGCAGTTAATATTAAAAGGTTGAGCACCCAAGCATACTCATGATTTTTGTTTCGTCTTCATTCATTGAGTAAATTTTTAAATTCTTGGTTTGGGTACTTCAGCTACAAAGAGTGTATGTTAAATTACACACAAAATGTGCACCTTCTGAGCATAGCTCTTTCTGATAAGTAATTGAAAAGTTAAAATACAAAAGTGTGGTTGCATGTCACAATCTACCAAAATCTAGGAAGTGCTTGAAGGTCATCTGCAAGTAGGTGATATCCTAAAGAACTAATCTTAGTAAATTGAAGGATGACATCTGTTGTAGAAATTCTTGAAATACATTGGAAGTTATTGGACTACAATTTAGCATGCTTTTCAAGCTGTGGATAGCAATATTCTTTCTTTCATTCGTATATAATGGTACATAACATTAAAATCATCTTTGATACCTTTATTTTGGTTGATTTACCTTTCTCCCTATTTTTATTTGTTTATGTGCCTATAATATCTGCTTTTTCTACTGTTAGATGACTAGGAAATTAATCATGTTACGGTAATTTTTTTCATTTTAGATTTATATGTATTATTTCTCCCTCTCTAGAACTATCTCTATTTTTTTTGTATGTTGCATCATTTTCCTTCGAGTCTTTTGATGAATGTATTTCATTTTGTTTCTTTTTATTTACACTTAAAAAAATGTATCTCTTAATCAGGATAATTGTTTAAAAAGCTTTAAAGTGGGAAATCTTGTTATTTTAGGTAGTAGCAACCTGTAGGCAACATCTTAGGTTGATCATTTTAATATATTTGTTTGAGTTAGAGAGTCAATTGGATTAATAAGTTGTTTGTCTTTTCCTTACTATTATATTGTTGCTATTTTAGGTTCTGGAGGGATTTGGAGGGAGCTTTGAGGAAGTTTGAGCATGAATTTTGGGTATTTTTGCATGTAACTCAGAATATAAAGTGCAAGACATGTTTCAGAGTTACATCTATATTCACAGTAGTATGTTTGGAAGACTAAACTAATTTTCAAATTTTAATCTTGATTTTGATTTTGAATTTATTTTATAGTTATTGACTGTAAAAATTTGCAATAGGAAATTGTAAAAAATCATTTTGTTTATGTGAATGTAATGAGATAACTTTATTGAGAAGAATTGCCCTCTATAAATAGAGGTTATAAATCATAATAGAAATTGCATGAAATGAAAACAAATCATAAAGGAATTAAAATAGGAGAAAAGTACATAATATGGAAGAAACTAAAAAGGAGAAAGTTATGTAAGGAAGTTCTAATAATAGGAGATTCTAAGAGTTAAAATAAAAATTATGAATTTTTTCCATAAACTGTAAATTGCTTTTCATCTAAAAAAAACTAACAAAACAATTCTAATGTACAACTGTAGAAAAGAATTATTTTAATATAAACATTGGCCTTATGCTTTTATTGTTTTTTAATACTCCCTCCGTTCCTTTTTACTTGTTACATTTACCTAATTCACACCGATTAAGAAAAGTTGGTTAAAGTTAGTTGGTTACCTATATTTTATAAAAAATTTCATTACTTTCTAAAACTACCCCTATTTAAAACTTCACTAGTAGAGTATATAATTTAATGCTTAGTTGATTGTGATTTATTAAAAATTGTAGAAGTACATTACATTAAATGGTAAATTGGAAAAAATTATTTAATGCTGTACAAAATTTCTCATGTGACAAGTAAAAAGGAACAGAGAGAACTCCAAAATGTGACAACTAAAAAGGAACGGAGGGAGTATATACTTTTAAGAAAGAGACCTACATGTCTTTTCCTTAGGACATTTGAAATGGATTTGCAAGTTCCAAGAACCTTTTTCATACCCAAAATATCCGTCTTTTTTGAAATATACCTTAAGTATAGTTTTGTGGAATTGCCATTTTTTTTTTTCTTTTTTTCTTTCTTTTTTCCTCTTTTCACTGGCAAACTCGATGGAATGTACATGAGCTCATTAGGATCTAAGTAAGCTCAACCCAGACTTGGTGAACCCTGACAAGCTCACGGGCGATGAATGAGCCTGCTCTAGTCCTGGTGAGCTTCGGTGAGCTCAACTGTGGCTAGCTAGTTTATTTTAGTCCTAGTAAACTCAACAAGCTCACTATGTTTAGGGTGAGCTTCATTGCCGCAAGGTGAGAAAATGGGTCAAGGTGAGAGTAAAGTTGTAATTTCATAACCGTTTTTAAGCCAAAATATAGGGTACCACTAAATTATTCGGTACCCCTATTTGAGTTATTGAATTATAAAAAAATTCAATTTAATCACACAACTTAAAAGTTATGGTTATTTTGATCACTGACACCTATACCGTTAATGGTTGATTGATGTCACTTGTTGCAGATGAGAAGACACAGAAAGCAATGTGGGTTCATTCATGGCTCTGCACTCCCTTGGACAACATTCTTGCTATTCAAAAAGTTGTGCATTCTATAAATGAAAATTGGAATAGCCCCCCAATGATGCTTCTGAAAGTTGATATTGAGAAAGCATATAACAGTCAGTTGGAATGTTATTCTTGCCATCCTAGCTCGTATGAAGTTTCCTACAATTTGGATATCTTGGATTAAGACTTGAATTAGCTCTGGTAGTTTCTCTTTTTTCATTAACGGCCAACTGTCGAGAAAATTTTTGGCTTCTTGGGAAATTAGACAAGGTGACTCTTTGTCATATTATCGCTTCATTCTGGTGTCACAAAACTTGTCTGCTATTTTAATTCATGCCATGAGTTTAAATATGATTCTTGGTTTTGATATTTAGTTCCCTTACAATTTTATTCACTTGATGTATGCAAATGACCTTATCCTCATCACCAAAGCAACTAAGAAGATTGCCATTACTGTTAAAACCTATTTGTCAATTTATTCTAACCTATCTGATGCCATTTCAGCTACTATGAAATAAAGTTTTAGCGTTGCGATTGATACATCTATCTAAACTCTCGTTTTCCACATGTGAGATTTAGCTTAAGATTTGTTTCTTCCACTTGTTTACAGTTTGGATTTTGAGATTTTGTTATCCCTCGGATGCCACAATTTCTGCTATCTTTCTATCACAGCCATAGAGATTTAAGGCCATGCTTAAGTTTCAAAAAAATTCCTGCCAATAACCACGCCAGGAAATTTAGAACAATGACTTCTTAACTTTCAATATATAGAAGGCAGACTATAAGTCACATAATTTATACTGATGGTAATTGACATAATATTCAGAGACAATTTGGACTAATAAGACTTATTTGACATAATATGGAAAAATCTTGACTTGTAAGATTTCTTGATTTTGTCGTTTTGCTAATTTTAGATTAGTTACTTTCAGTGTCAGGAAAAATATGGCCTTGTTGTAGACCACTTATTAGATTTAAACCATGTAATAGACCTACTGCCTTGAAGTTATCATTGGGTTCTGTTTCTCAAACAGCCTTCTTTTTTCTTCCATGAGTTACAACACAGTTATTCAACCCATTTTTTTGGTTCTTAAATCTTCCTAATGATGGTTAAACTTGCCATGTTGATTTTTACATAAGGTTTTATTTCTAGGCAGTTCACCATTGTTGGAGTGCAGTCTACAAAGTTCAATAATAAGAATGACTTGGAAGCAATCTCCAATGCAGCCTTATCTATGAATTTTTTTGTTGCCTTGTTGATATATGAAGAAAATTTTGTCTCATGAATTTTTCTTTGGACTGGTTTCTTACCCTAATGATCAATTATGCTCCAATTCATGAACAGTGATGGTCTTCTTTCAGCTAATATAGGACCTGTATGAGTTTCTTTCCCTAATGATCATCATCATCATCAATAATCTGTGGCTCAATTGGTTCTCCAATTGACTAGCTCGAACTCTATTTTATTAAAGGCTACAAGATTTCTAAATATGATTGATTTTTGGTGGGTACATAGCATGATATTTTTCATGCTACTTGAATCCGTTGTCTGTGTCTTTGGTTGGGTAAGCAAAATGTTTGACTTCCTTTAAAGCTAAGCACATTTTTAATTTTGCTCAAGTGTTTCTACTGTGATAAAAGTGCATGATATGGCTGCTTGTTTGTTGAATTCTGCTATGATAACTATTAGTCAATTTTTGTTTCAAGAAAGTGATTAAAGTATTTAGGTAACATATTGCCATCGGCAGTGAATTTCTTCAGGGCTGAATTGCAAAGATGAGAGAATGAATAATGGGACATTGGATTATGTGCATTCAAGCAGCCTTTCCTCATTACATGTCCATAGTCACCCCATTTATAAAAGGTAAAACTTCAAGCTATACTTTTTACCTGAAGTTATTGAAGATTTGCAACTGTACAATAAATGCATCCATGTATATATGCATGATGAGAAAGAACTTGTTATGTCTAAAAATGAAAAATTTATATGTTTTCTTTTCTCAGTCGGGAATTATTCGTATGATTGCTATTTGCAGAGTTGCTGAAGACCTGACAAATTAATCTTCAGGATGACCTTGAGACTTGGAGCGGGATTTGATTGGCACTTCATAAACAAACTCTGAAGAATAGCTGAAAAACATGCGAAGTATACTTTTTTCCATTTATAAAAGGTAAAACTTCAAGCTATATATTCTACCTGATAAAGTTATTGAAGATTTGCAATTGTACAATAAAAGATTCCACACATATATGCATAATGAGGAAGAACTCGTTGCATCTAAAAATAGCATAACTTATATGTTTTCTTTTCCCAGTTGAGAATTATTTGTATTATTCTTATTTGAACAGTTGCTGAAGATGACCTTTAGGCTTGAAGCAGGTTTTGATTATTACTTCAGATGCAAACAAACTCCGATGAATAGCTAAAAGACATACAAAGGATACTGGTGCAGTTGCCACCAGGTCCAAGTTACGCGGCAGCAGCGGTAGGCATAGGAGGAAAGGTATTGAAATCAGTATCTGAGCAATACATGAAGTCCTGCAGTTTTCTTGGTTGTATGTATACTCGGAGGCCATTCTTCATGAAGAGGGTGAGTGACATTTTCTGCTGGACCCTATGGCCTGGCACAAGCTCCAAGCGGTGACGCAACAACACTGCAGACGCAATTGCCTTCATTTGCAGGTATGCTAAATCTTTGCCCAAGCACGTCCGTGGACCAGCATTGAATGCAACAAACTTGTATACATCTTTTGCCGGCTCAAACCTACCACCTTCTGGGGTCAGCCATCTTTCTGGTCGGAATTCCATGCAGTCCTTTCCCCATATCATCTCCAACCTCCCGACCGAGTAGATGGAATATGTAATCGTGGACCCCGCTGGCACCTGTGTCCCGTCTGGCAGCGTGTCATCCGCCACAACGTACTTGGAATCTTGTGGAACTGATGGATAAAGACGCAGCGTCTCAGCTAATGCTGCTTTGAGATAAACCAGCTGCTCCAACTCTTCGAACACCAATGGCTCCTCAACCCACCGGCAGGTATCCGCACCACGAGTCTGCCGCAGGACCGATGTGATCTCCTTGACTATCTTCATCTCGATGTCGGGTCGCTGCATGACATTCCAGAAGAACCAGCTGAGGGCAACGGATGAGGTGTCCCTGCCGGCAAGCACAAAGTTTAGAGCGATCCACTGAAGCACGGAAGAGGAGAAGGCTTTGCCATTGCTGTCGCCCTTCTTGATGAAGCGAGAGAGGAGGTCATCAGAAGGCCGACCCTTGCGCTCAGCAATGGCATCGGTTATGTAGTGTTCCACCACCTTGAGGCTTTTCCGGAGGCTTTGTTCGGCACCCAGACCAAGAGCCTTCTTCAGTTGCCATATAAAGCTTGGGTACAGAAATCGTTGGAGGGTGGCTTCAGTGGCAGTGTCAAAGGCAGAGGAGAATGGATTGTCTGGTAGGTCCGGTGATAGTGTCTCAGGGTCTTTCCCGAAGGTGAGACCACATATGTTATCAAAGGTGAGACGGAGCAAGAGATCCTGGAGGTCAACAGCAATGGAGCGCTCACAGTGGTCTGCCAAAATGCACCAAAGCCGGGTCTTGATAGCGCGATTGGCCCAACGGGTCATGGCTTGCCTGAGAGTTCGGGTGGTGAACTCAAGTGCAGCTGTTTTGCGCTGGATGAGCCATGTCTCACCATCAGAGTTGAAGATGCCCTGGCCCAGCAAGTCATGGAAAGCAGCCTGCCACACGGGACCCTTTGGATAGTTCTCGAAGCGTGTGCGAAGCACATGCTCCAAGTTCCTCGGGTTGCAAGTGACCGTCACAAGGCCATGGCGGCGGGCCAGCACTGGCAGGGGGAGTATGCATGTCTGGTATGTGGTGGCAGCACCTGTGGACCGGAGGTTGTCAGCTATCCAGTCATGCATTCGTTTGCGGTTGTAGATGAGGCCTGGGAGACTGCCCAACAGGGGCCACATTTGCGGACCCGTCAGTCTCCGAGTCAGCACCCAGAACCAAATCAGGTAAGTCGACGCCACCACTACCAATAAGGTGCCCACTAAAAAATGAAGTGAGGTGTTTTCATGTGCTTCAATACCAACAGACATTATTGTTAGAGAGAACGATATAGTGTCTCTGCTCTCGTTCTCGTGTGTCTTTGAGATATATATATATAGAGAGAGAGAGAGAGAGAGCTCTATTCACGACGAGGGTGGTCTGTAATTGGGTGGGTATATATAGCGTCTCAGAAATGTGGTTATTACAGGCAGGCGTGGCAAAAATAAATAGATAGGGGCAAAAATTGTTTCAGTGAGGCAGGAAGAGTTGTTGGGCAAAGAGAGAAGGAGGCGTTTCTTGTTGAGCGGTGCAGTTGAAATTAGAAGACATGTATTCTAGTGTTACTGTCGAGCAAGTCTCGTTCAATAAATTCACATCAAATAGTAGTAGTAGTTTGGACTTTGGAGGGTGATCATATAAGTGGCTGAGCCTGGGCAGGAAGCTAACATTCACCCCAAATTCTAGCCTACTTGCTCTCCCCCCTTATTTTATGACTGAAACATATAACGCTTTCTTGATAAATTTGCCGTCTTGGTCAAGTAAGCTCTTTCTTCCTGTAGGTTTTTATTTGAATAGAAACAAATGGTTGGTTGGAAGCGTTGGGAAAACTGGAATAAAGAGTAGACAACATTTTTACCTGTTGTTGGAGTTATTTTTGTTATTATCATGTTTTTCATATGCTGTGATGTAAGCGTGGGGATAACGAGTTGTTCAATAAACAGGTAGTGTTGAAGTAGAGTTGGCTGGAGAGCCAAGCTCGACTTACTAGAAAGCATGCATCATAGACATTTTGGTCTTCCTCGAACTTACAAGGATAAGGGGAAGAATATTAATGTGTCGAAGTATATTTTGATATTTGAATATATTTAATGAACCATCATTTATTAAATTTTGAAATATAAAATATTTTATATATTATTATCAAATATTATCTTCATTTTTTTTTATCTATCGTGGTTTATCAAATCTCACATACCAAGAAACTTAGTTATTTTACATTTTTTTATAAAAAATTAGTTATTTTCTCAAAATTACTTCTAATTTATATCTTCATATTTATCGCTCATATTTAATTCCAATAAGAAAGTTCAATAAAGTGTAAAGGGTAATTTTGAAAGAAAATAATAATTGCTTCTTGATGTTAGAAAATAACAGATAAAAAAAACAGAAGGGGTATTAATCCTGATTAATGTTCACCATCCCAGCAATATAGTTGCTATTTCATTTCTCTAAAAATTGGGGGTCGAATTTGCTTGTCTATGATAAAAGTACTTCACTTATATATATATATTGACAAAAATAAAATAAGTCATGCCAAGAGTGTGCATAGGCGGAAAGCTACTCTTTCAATACATTTGTACTTTCACCCCGCATGAATTGAAGTTTGAGCCCACCTCCGCAGTGGATACGAACATCATACGCAAAGGACTTTATACTAATAGAGTAAGTGATTATTGGCTACTCTCAGACTTGAATATAATTCCTTGTGAAGCATTATGGATAATGAGAATAAGTATTTGATTATTAAACATATTCAAATAACAAGTCGAGCATAATTCCTCTCAAAATTAAAAATTATATAATAAAATTAGAATAATTTTTTATGCTTATATTTGTATATGTTGCTTATGTGAATATATGGGAGTTCTCTTTTTCTTGAGAAATGTGGATAAGGGAGAATAGGGTAACCAATTAGTCTGAGAAGTGGTTGATATAAAATTTATTTATTTATTTATTATTTATGATAAAATGAATAAACCATACTATATTAAAATAATAATAATAATATTTAGACCATGTTATTTTTTTCTCTTTATTTTATAAAAAAAAAACTTAAATTTTATCCTTTGAACTAAACCTGGAAACCCTTTCCTTAAACTCTAAATTGTAAATTTGTTGTTTACCATTTAAAGTTTAGGGCTTAGGATTTAGGGTTTAATGTTTAGGGCTTAAGAATTAGGGTTTAGGTTTTTTGAATTTTAGATATAAGATTTTATAATGTTTGGGTTTAAGATTTTTAGGTATTAGGGTTGTTTAGAGTTTAGGATAAATCTCTAAACTTTAAAAATTATAAAACATTAAGGGTTTAGATTATAAAAAATAATTAATTTTTTTTAAAAAAAAAAAGAGATAAAGAATGAAGTGGATATTGACACGGATGCCAACTTGGCATCCACGTCATTTGGACTACTAATTCGGCCTTATCTATTTAGCCTAAATAGCATTACTCATATTAAAATACAAAAAAATAAAAATAGAGGTGAGTAAGCTAAAAATAGAAAAATGGGATCAGGTTCACCAAAGGGGAAGGCATACACAAACAACAACTAGAACATCAAAAAACAATTTAAATGAAGAACAAAAGTAGGATAGACACTATGTGGATGAACAAGGGTATCCAACTTAGAAGTAGGTCCCTCATGCTAACCCAAATTTGTAATCACCTCTCATAGATCACTCACATCAGTGGTTTGGGACCAAAAGAATTCTAGGTTTCTCTTCATGATACCAACGGACTCCTCTAATTTTAGTCATTTTATATCCAAAGCTGCCAACACCCAGAAAAAGAAACATATGGTTAATTTTGACTATGATCACAACTGGATGGAGTATTTTATCATTTCTCTAATCCCATGTTTCCCTAGATGGAGACTCGAGATGATCTTTCAGAGAGTCCACATATCTCCTAGAGAGCTAGATAAGATTATTAGACCTAGTATATAACCAAAATAGCTCCATATTTGCCTTACATAAGGGAAAAAAATAAATGGTTGGCTGGTTCAATTGTTGCATGACAAAGCACGTAGATAGCAATCAAGATTTTGTTGCATCTCCGGATGGTAAGGTTATCTAACATGAGAATCTTATTATCCCAAGCCAACCAATTGAAAATGAAAATTTTTCGAAGGCATTCACCTTTCCAAATAAGGGAGGAAACTGCATAGCACCCACCTCCTTCACAAGGAAGAAGTAACAAGATTTAACAAGAAATATCCATTGCATTGAGGTTCAAAACTTTGAGGTCACAACTTTCTAGCAAAAGATCATGGCCCTTAATGAGACGATAAGTTCAAAGATGCACATCCCCATTCACCCAGCTGTCTTTCCAAAAGAGAGTGGAGTTGGCATTCTTGATAATAGATTTCATGCATGACTTGAACGCCGGAAGGCAGCATAAAATAACTCTGTAAAAAAAGGATTTCTTCCTCAAAAATCTGTGATACAAGTTCCAGGTAAGATTGGAATAGAAGTAATTGAACTATATAACTCTCCAAAACAAGGCCTTCCACCACAATTTTATTAGTAGAACGTGATTCAAATCCTCGAGATTTAAGATACCCCCACACATCTCAAGGTTTGCATATCCTTTATTAGTTAACAAGCCTACAACCGGGCTTGTCTAAATTTGGCCCATGCCAAAGGAAGCCCTTCCAAATTCATTCAATACCTTTGATCACCCAACTTGTGAATTTGAAAATAGACATCCAATATAAAGGGATGGTAGTAAGCATTGAATTGACCAGTGTCAATTTGCCCCAAGTAAAAGAAGTATGCACAGGATGTACTTATACGTGCCGCCAAAGATGAAATTTTCTCCACTCAAGACAAAAATGGAGGTCCTCTATGTTAGGCAATATAGCTGTGTATATAACTGTCTATCCATCTTTGTATATCTGCCATATTTGTATACCTGTGTTAGGCAATACAGCTGTGTATACAGCTGTATATCCATCTTTGTATATCTGCCATACTTGTATACATGTGTGTATATATATTCATGTAACCTTGTTCTGATTGATAATGAGATCATCTAATTCTAACATGATATCAAGAACCAACCCCTAATATTTTTTTTTCGACACCGCCGACCGTGTCCGCCTCGCCGCATTCCACCACGCGCCCAAGTCTTCCCCGCGCGCCTAGTCTCTTCCGTGTCTTCTCTCCACCGCACGCTTGCTTCGGTCGGCGATCATCTCTCCTCTTCCCGGTGACCCTCGCTAGTGCTTCCCCGACGCCCGATCTCCTCTTCCTTAGTGTTGGCTTTCATAGCCTCTTCCCAAGTCTCTTACCTTCAGAAGTACGATGTGATGCTTAATGGCAAGAATTATAAGGCGTGGTCGTCTACCCTTTGTGTGCTCCTCCGAGTCCTTAATCTTTGGGGTTATGTTGATGGTACCCGACCGGCTCTAGTTTCTTCTACTGTAGTCTCCGCAACCTTTTTCCAGTCTACTATTACCAGTGTGTCTTCCTCCCCATCCCAGGACTTGGAAAAGTGGACTGAGGATGATTCTCGCATGATTACTATCATTTGTCATTCGTGCGAACTTCCTATCTATTTGGCAGTGTGTGATTTTTCTACTGCCAAGGAGCTCTGGATTCACTTGTGTACACTTTATCTTCCCTCCAGTTAGGCGTTGCACTACTCCTTGCAACAGACTCTCACTGCCACCTACCAGTGTGAGAGCTCTGTCTAGGACTTTTTCGCAGCACTCAGTGATTTATAGCATTAGTATGATGAGATGGCCCCATCTTCTTCTCCGACATGTGCCCAGTGTCTCGCCATTACTTAAAATCATGACCATCTCCGCATCTATGAGTTTCTCATGCGTCTTCGACTTGAGTTCGAGACAGTTTGTGCTCAGCTTCTCCACCGGGTTACCCCTCCATCTGCAGTGATACTTTGGCTTATGTGCTTACTGAGGAGACTTGTCTTCGATTCTAAGATATAGTTCCACCGCCTGTTGCTCCTCACTCTATTCTTTTTACTCCTCAGCAGATTTCACTGCCGACTATTGCTCCGTTGTTGTCTCCGGTACCTCCGTTGTTGTCGTCACCAAGTCTTAGTGCTCCCGCCCGTCCTATTTCTCAGCCTCCGTGACCGGGATCTAGTGCGCCACAACGACGGTCTATTCGGTGTCACTACTGTCATGCTCCAGGTCACATTCTTGCTGAGTGTCGCAATCTCCAACTGGCTCAGCATACAGCACAGCAATGCGCCACCCCAGCCTCGCATTTCTGTTTCTCTGATTGGCCCTCTATCTGCCGAGCAACTTCAGCAGCTTGTCTAGCAGCTTTCCCGGAGTCAAGTTTCTCTATCCTCGGCCCTCATCCTCCCTCAGGATACCTCGGACACCTCCTCTCATCTATTGGTCACCTCCGCTCCTACAGGTATCTCTCCATCCTCTTGGTTGTTTGACTTTGGAGCTTCTTTTCATATGACCTATGATGCTACTCACCTTCACTTCTCTCAGCCAATTTCCTCCGACCTTTGTGTCATAATTGCTAATGGCACCACCTTTCCTGTCATCGAATCGTGGCCTTTTACATACCACTCACTTCCACTCTCCTGATGTTGCCTATGTACCCTAACTATCTATGAATCTTATCTTTGCTAACCAGCTCGCCTCCCTTGGTTACCTTGTTATTTTTTATGAGTTTGGGTGTCATGTGCAGGATCGTCTTATAGGGAACCTCATTGGAGCTGGCCATCGCCATAGTGGGGTGTATGTGCTCGATCACCTTCATCTTCCGTCATCCTCTTCGTTCCCTGCTGCCTCTGTCTATAGTTTTCCCTCGGTTAGCTTCCACCAGTAGCATCATCGTCTTGGATATCCTAGTGGCTCTCGTCTGTCATCTCTTATCCACCAGGATGTATTAGGTTGTGTTTCAGTTGATCATTCTCATTCTTGTTCGGGTTGCAAGCTTGGCAAACAACTACAACTCCCGTGTTGTTAGAGTGTGTCTCAGTCTATCTCTTCTTTTGAGTTAGTTCATTCTGATGTTTGGGGTCCCACACCTTTTGTCTCCAAAGACAGGTATCGTTATTATGTTATCTCTATTGATGATTTCTCTCGTAACACTTGGATCTATTTTATATATTCTCATTCTGAATTCTTTAAGATTTATACTACTTTCTCTACTATGGTACGCACCCAGTTCTCTTCTTCCATTCGTACTTTCCGTTTTGATTCAAGAGGGGAGTATCTTTCTCATGAATTTCATGATCTTCTTGCCTCCTATGGCATTCTTCCTCAGCTCTCCTGTCCTGGTGCTCATGCTCAGAATGGCACTACGGAAAGGAAACATCGTCATATCATTAATACTGCTCGTACTCTTCTTGTTACCTCCCATGTTCCATCCCACTTCTGGGCTGAGGCTGTCTCTACTGCTGTTTCCTATCAACCTTCAACCATCCTCTTTTCTTTAGGGTCGTAGCTCTGGGGAGTGTCTTTTCTCTAGCCCTCCACGATATGCTCACCTACGTGTGTTTTGTTGCCTGAGTTATGTCCTTCTTTTACCTCGTGAGCGGACTAAACTATCTGCTCAGTCTATTCCTTGTGTCTTCCTTGGTTATAGTCCTGAGCACAAGGGCTATCGGTGTTATGATCTTACCACGCATCGCATTCGTATCTCGCGTGATGTTACATTTGTCGAGGATCGTCCTTTCTTTGTTCCTTCTACTTCTTCATCTACTCATTCTTCTACTACATCGGCTGATGTCCAATTTCTTACCATGTCACTACCACCTGCTTTATCACCTCCTATGCTACCCACACCATCTATCCCTTCCCCATCTCTGCCTGTGTCTCACCCATCCTCTCCGCCACCTACATCTTTGTTATCTGTTGATCTTCCTGTCCAAGTTCCTATCCAAGCTCTTCCCTATCACTATGTTCGTCGCTCTCACCCTCCTCCTGAGCATTCACCTCCGGCGTCTTAGGCTTCCTCATCCGAGTGTCCTGTGGAGACCGCCATTCCTCTGACCGCCTCAACCTTACTTCTCAGCTACTTGATCTACCACTTCTTCCTTCTAATGGCCCTCCAGAGCCGGCTTCTTACCATGAGGCAGTTTATATACCTGAGTGGCAGGCTGCTATATCCACTGAGTTGGAGGCTCTCGAGCGCACTTCTACATGGGATTTGGTTCCCCTTCCTCCTGGTGCGGTTCCTATTACCTACAAGTGGGTCTATAAGGTCAAGACTCACTCTGATAGTTCCGTGGAACGGTATAATGCTCATCTTGTGGCTCGTGGTTTTCAATAGAAATAGGGCCGCGATTATGATGAGACTTTTGCTCCAGTGGCTCATATGACTACCATTCGAGCTCTTATTGCTGTTGTCGTTGTTGTTCGCCGATGGTCTCTCTTTCAGCTTAACGTGAAGAATGCTTTTCTTCACGGGGGCCTTCAACAGGGGTTGTACATGCTTCCTCCCCCTGGCCTCTCCTCTCCTTCTGGCCTTATCTGTCGCCTACACGTGCCCTCTATGGTCTCAAATAGGCTCCTCGGGCCTGGTTTGCACGTTTCAATTCCGCTGTGGTAGCCGCTAGTTTTCAACCTAGTCTGCATGATCCAGCTTTGTTTGTGTACTCCTCCTCTCGTAGCCGGACTCTTTTGTTGCTCTATATGGATGATATAATCACCACCGGTGATGACCTTGCTCATGTAGAGTTTGTCAAGCACACCTTCAGCATCACTTTCAAAATGACTGATCTTGGTCATTTGAATTATATTTTGGGCATTAAGGTCACCTCTACTTCTGATGGTTTTCAGTTGTCCCAACAACGTTACACTTCTGATATTCTGGCTCGGGCCACTCTTTCTGACTTTCGCATCGTGACCACTCCTATAGAGCTTCATCTTTAGTTGCGTCCTGATGAGGAGATTTTCTTGTCCGATCCGACAAGCTATCGTCACTTAGTTAGGAGTCTGATCTATCTCACCATCACCCGACCAAACATTGCTTATGTTGTGAATGTTTTGAGTCAATTTGTCAGTGCACCTACTTCTGTTTACTATGCTTATTTGTTGAGGCTTTTCCGCTATCTCCAGGCGACTCTGTCTCGAGGTCTCCTTTTCTCCCATCACAGTTCTCTACAGCTTCGTGCATACTCTGATGCTACTTAGGCTAGTGATTCGTTTGATCATCGTTCTGTTACTGGGTTCTGTTTGTTCTTGGGTTCTTCTCTCATTGCCAGGAATTCCAAGAAGTAAACAAGTGTTTCTCAGTCCAGCACTGAGGCTGAGCTCGGCGCTATGCCCACTATTGCTGAGGAAATTGTTTGGTTACGTTGGCTCTTGTATGATCTTGGTGTTGCTTCTCATCCTCCAACTCCCCTTCATTGTGATAACACCAGTGCTATTCAGATCCCTTTGAATCACGTAAAGCATTCACTCTCCAAGCATATTGGTGTTGATGTTTTCTTTTTGCGTGACCAGTACAACAAAGACATCTTGACTCCCTAATTTGTTCCTTTCGAGTGCCAGCTTGCTGATTTGTTCACCAAGTCGCAAACACGAGCGCAACATGATTTTCGATTGTCCAAACTCTCGGTGTCTGATCCTCCGTGAGTTTGAGGCGGTGTTAGGCAATACAGCTATGTATACAGGTCTCTATCCATCTTTGTATATCTGCCATATTTGTATACCTGTTAGGCAATACAACTGTCTATCCATCTTTCTATATCTATCTGTTGCACAACCGCAAGCGCACGGTTTTGCCAAGTAGTAAATAAGTATCGATCCCACGAGGACCAAGTATTGATTACCAATCTATTGCAACAAGAGATTATCTAGACAATTAAAAAGGTAGGATTTAGGAATAACAAGAAGCAGGGAATAAAACACAATCAAGGCTGAAGGAACACAGGGCTGTGGATCTTTCTTCAGATTAAAATAGACTTAGGTTTGGAAACTCACCACAAGGTATAACATGAATGATGTGCTGGATCTAAACTAGATTTGGGAAGATCTCTTGAAGGGCATTAATCCTAAGCTACTTGTCACTCTCTTTCAAGAGATAACAAGTTAGGCTTGATCAAGGTTACCTCCTACTTTCGTGGTAGATAAACCCTTCTCAAAACCTGAATAAAAACAGTGATTAAGCAATGAGCCCTCAAGAACTGCCTTTCAGCAGGTTCAGGATGATTAATGAGGTTCCAAGACCCAGGTTATCCTTTCAGTTAACCTAGATCTCTAAGATAGCAAGCAATGCTTTCATAATCACAAGCTTTGACACAAATCAGAAATCAACTCAAGAAATCTACCATTAAGCATAAAAGATCCATACAAAATGTATCAACACATCAAACACATAACACCTCGGGCTAATCCCAAACCTAAGAAAAGTTCTACTCACACACCATCTCAGTTACAAAGAAAAATATAGGAAGAGAAGAAAGTCTGCAGAAAGCAGCACAACAAGCTGAGAGGACTCCCTATGATGTCTACAAGGTTTGATCTTCAATTTCTAGCTCTCCTCCCTTCTTCAACTCTCTCCAGGTCTTCAGATCTTCCTTTTTTTCCCTTTCCGACCCTTGACCCCTTTTTCTCCCGACCTTCCTTTTTTGCCCTCAAGTCACATTCGATCCTTTTATATCCAAAAGATAGAAGTTGGGCCCCAGCCACTTTACAGTCCACAGGTACTTCTCGTAGTACACAGGCAGGTTGTGGATTTCCCCAGTCTCCAGTTTCAATTCCTGCTTCCTACAATTAAAACAACTAGAAAGAGTAGTTTGTACAAAAAGAAAGGGAAAATAATAATAAAGACTAGGAAAAATGCATGAATACTATCTAAATGCATGATGTTAATAATGCAATTTATATGTGTAACACTGCCATACTTGTATACCTGTATATATACATATTCATGTAACCTTGTTTTGATTGATAATGAGATCATCTAATTCTAACAATCTAAACCAAGATGATATTTAGTATGCACGGGATCTACTTCAGGATATGAGCCTTGTTGAAACTTTGATCTCCAAATGGAGGTTCACATAGGCCAACGGAATTATGCCAACTTGGGTTTAATTAGATCGTTTCCTTGTCAACTAGATGGGTTGTTCCTTCACCAAAACATCTTGTAATCGTGTCTTCCCCATCTTGGATCTTACAAGCTTTATAGTCAAGCGGCTAGGCTGCTAGGAAAGCATAGCCTACAAAAGTCTCGATGGAACAAATGGGGACAAGACCCACACCAACGTGGGCACTAGGACCATCCGCACACAACAACTACTCATACTCCCAAAAATATACTATTACTCGTAATTCAAAAACTCTTACTACTTATGAAAGGTTCTAATAGAGATCCGAATAACAATAGACCACTTGGTCGTTTGTTACAAACTTTATTGTTTTGCAATATCTAACGTGCTCCAAAATAAAATAATCAGACAAAATGGAAAACTTAAGCATATACTTGCATACCATTGAATTAAACCTTCGTAAGGATTCAAAATAATAATTATAAATAATAAATATTTTTTTTAGGTGATTTATTTTTATTTTTATTTTTAAATTTTGGGCCTCAGACGGGTGCACTAGTATGTCTGTAGTATTATTTGATATTGAACTGTCAGTGCGGAGAGCATGAGGTGGTGAACAATTGAGCATTGGAGCCGGCAGCCGTAGCCTATCGGTGAAAGACAAAAGCTTTACGCCGAGTTATAGCTGGCAGAAGCCTATGCAGATTCTCTTCTCCCTAATTTTAAAACCGTCTGTCCTAATCGATCAATCCGCCACTCTTGCAATGTCTGAAACGAACTCGTCTTATCCGAGTAAACAAGAAGGACTGCAGTAGTAACTATAAATTCATTTTAATATGGATGCACACAGAATCAAACTTGTGCGCCTATAGAGTTAGCCGAGAGAAATCACAAGAGCAGTGATCTTCATGGGGGCAGCTATGTCTAGCAAGTGGTCTTCAGGGCTATGTGGCTGCGGGAAGACTCTCGGCACATGTGAACCTCAGGACTACTCTCTTTATGTTATCTGTCGTGTTTATTACCATCATTACTGCAATATTCTGCATATGTTTTCATCTGCATAACCCAGTAACAATAAAAGCTGCTTTCATCTGTATTTCGGGTCATTAATTTAATAATTTAAAACAACAAACAACTAGTACCCTTACTCAGAACAATCATAACTTGCATAGATGATGTGCATGTTTATTACGCAGGTTGCATGACATGCTGGCTCCCGTGTGTCACATTTGGCCGAAATGCAGAGATTCTGGATGAAGGACGCACATGTAAGCATTTATGAAAGCCCACAGGGTCACATAATAGATAATACACATCACAAATTCACAGGAAGTGATGGTTCTGTAGTTTTTGTTTTTCTTTGTCTTTGTCTTTCTTCTTATGGCTGCTCTTTTGGTGTTCATCACATATTTGTTCCAGCATGCATGGTTCATGGTCTTGTTTATGGACTACTATGGACCATATCATGCCAATGGGTGATCTCGTGTATATATAGGGAGAAACTGAGGTCCAAATATGGATTGCCGGCAGAGCCATGTTGTGATTGTCTCGTTCATTTCTGTTGTGAGCCCTGCGCCCTCTGTCAGGAGCACGCCGAATTGAGGAGCAGAGGCTTCGATGCCTCCAAAGGTTTGGTTACACGCCGCCTCAACTTCTTGCACTATATATACATCTAACCAAAAATATCCAAGTATTTTAAATATGATTAATAAATAAATCAAAATACAACCGTATTACTGAAAACTAAAAGCTTTGAGAACACTCATGGATCTAAACAGGCTAACATTGTTGTACACATTGTAGGTTGGGATGGGCGGCCTACGGTTCCTCCTGTGCATTTCCCCATGTTTAAGTGATTGATGTGCTCTCCACATTGCACAAGGCCAATAACATATATTGTAATTTAGATTTTTCTGCGCCTATAGTTAATATACAATTTTATAGTGTTTGATTATATTGGATGGCAATAAAGATTCTGTTTAAGTTGTTTAGTTTATGTTGCAGAGGATCTGTTGTTAGTTCTTAGTGTCAGCCATATTTAAAAATCTGTTCAATTGCTTTGATGCTGCCTATTTTCTATATCTATGCAATCACTCACGCTGATCAGATAATCCCTAGATTAAAAGAAAGAGGCAATATGGACTGGGTCTCTAAATTAATTCAGTTTCAACTGCGGGCCGTCTATTCAACAGGGTGCTGCCGTGGACCATCATTCATGATGATGAAAACATGAGAGTCAACCTCGTCCCCCCACCACATCCCGCCTGGACATGTCCCCGCGCTGGGCAGTGGCCTAGTGGGTAGTAGTTGCTTGTAAGCAAAGAAGAGGCGAAGAGGGGAAGACCGAGATTTGTGTTGGTGAATTCCAAAATTCCAAGAGCATATACTTTTGTTTGATTCCAGCCCTCCTTGAGAATATCCTTTCAGAACAAATTTCTCAACCCTTCAGCATCCGCATCTCTCTTTTATAAATTCCCTTTTTCAGCATGAAAGTCTTTCTCCCTGCGATTGATATCTTCATCTCTCCTCCGTCTTGTTCCTGCCCTTGTGGTACTTATTCCTCTCCCCCTTCTATCTCTTTCCCTTTAAGAATCCCCTATAAGACGTTTGGATTTCCGTCCAAGGACGGGAGTAGTAGTACGGATCATCAATATGACGATCGAAGAGGAGGTGCCCCTGCTCTTGGATAATGTCGAGGGGAATTCCAAGCCACGCCGCGTTGCCCTCTTCGTCGAGCCCTCTCCTTTTGCGTAACTAACACCCACCCTTTACTTTTCCTGCTGCTACTATTTCTTGTTACATGACACATGATTTGGTTTTGTATTTATTTTCATATTTTTGCTGTTTATAATCTTCTCATAATTATCGTCTGGTCATTATTACTATTCCAATCAGACAAATTAAAAGGACTTCATTTTGGAGATAGCCATTAATTTGTTTTTTTGACAAAATCTTTTGTTCTGCCTGATTTCACAGCTATGTGTCGGGATATAAAAACCGCTTCCAGAATTTCATCAAGAATTTGCGGGAAATGGGTGATGAGGTATCACCGTGTTAGTTTCTCTCTACCTATCTTAAAATACTTTTATCGAGTATTGATCAATGTTGTCAGACCCGGACCGGCCATACCCCATTGAACCGGGTATGGAAAAACCCGGTGACCCGGGCGGTTCAACCGGGAACCGGTTGACTCGATCGGGTCAATCGGGTCACAATATTAGAGTTTTTTTTTACAATATTTAATAATTTATTATTATTTTCTCATTAAAAACTACAAAATCATGTATATTTATTAATATTATTTTTTAATTTATAATTAATAAATGGAATTACAATATATATATATATATATGATAAACATTTTAACAAAAAAATTAGCATTTAAAAATAAAATTTATTAATATGTTATGTAAATACTAAATACTTTCTAAAATGTAATGTATTAAAAAAATAAAACAATAAATGAGTGAAATTTTATTATAAAATATAAAAATAAAATATTCTAACTAAATAAAAAAATATAAGAAAATTTAAAACAAAATAAAATCTCAATTGAAATTGGGTAAGTACATAATTTATTGATAAAATGTATCATCCATATAAAAGATAAGAATTAGTAAATTAAATTTCTTATTTATTCTGACAAAATCAACCAATAAACAAACAAATAAATAAAAAACACCGAGAGAAGTTCAATAATTATATATTAATATATTAAATTTGTAAATATTTAAAAAAATTTAAAAATAAATAACATAATTAGAAAACACTAGTGCATATAAGGTCATTTATCAATTTAAATATTAAATTTGAGTAATTTTTTATATTATAATTATAGTTTTAATATTATATTTGTTCATTATTAATTATTATAATATTTTTTTATATTTTATTATTGACCCCGGTTCGACCTGGTCGAACCCATTGACCCTTGACCCCTGGCTTTAACCGGGTCAATGCTCGGGCCGGGTCTGACAACCTTGGTATTGATTTGTCCATCTGCCGGTGACAAGTATGGCAAAATTGGTGTCAGTTACCTTTCATGTCCCTAGTCACACCAATGCGCCCAACAAAAGATTAGCGACAGTCGTTTATTTCTTGGCTAGTAACTATCTGAATTAATTTCATCACTTGCGTTCTTGGACCTGTTTCAGGTCATTGTCATTACGACTCATGAAGGAGTGCCTCAGGAGTTCTTTGGAGCAAAATTAATTGGTTCACGGAGGTATGGTCTGTTTGGAGGAAAAAAATGTAATGGGTTATTGTATTTTATCAGAATCCAAGTATATTTAAAGGAAGGTGCTGAGTCTATAAAATGTTGTATGGAAGAT
The DNA here is from genome assembly GCF_009730915.1 of Dioscorea cayenensis subsp. rotundata. NCBI lineage: Eukaryota > Viridiplantae > Streptophyta > Magnoliopsida > Dioscoreales > Dioscoreaceae > Dioscorea > Dioscorea cayenensis. The sequence goes on from NC_052477.1 coordinate 31,219,420, forward strand.
TATTAGTTCATTTACTTAGGATTCAGCTACCAAATTATGTACATTACTCTACTTGACTTATGGACTTCATGGAAAAACCGAATCGTGGGCATCATTCATGGATTTTTCACATGATAATCTTTATTTTTTACAAGTTTTTTTGCTGTTTTTGAATGCTTTGATTTGTTTATTTAAGATGTTATTCTTATTAATGGGTATTTTCTGTTCTTTCTAGCTTTCCCTGTCCTTGGTATAAGAAGGTACCCCTCTCTCTAGCTCTGAGCCCTAGAATAATTTCCGAAGTTGCAAATTTCAAGCCAGATATAATACATGCATCTTCACCTGGAATCATGGTAATTCTACTTGAAAAAATTCAAATATTTTTAAGACCACACACACACGTTCTATTGCAGGACTAACCTTTCCACTTAAACTTTCCAGGTTTTTGGTGCTCTAATAATTGCCAAGCTGCTATGTGTTCCGTTAGTGATGTCATACCACACTCATGTTCCAATGTGAGTTTTTCTACTTAGTAATGCTAGTATTGCCAGTGATAAGTTATTTGGCCATTACATGATCTTAGATCAAAACAAATTTAGCTATTTGAGTTGGACTGTTTGCCCTAATCAGCAGAAATTCATTGTTTTTCTTTACGGATGACATGAGCAGCAAAAGTAGGGAAGTTTAGGATAACTTCTCATCTGTCTTGCTATGATTGGACGATGAGATTACATGCGCAGGGTTTATTTTCAATTTGTCACTATTCTGCGTGCTTAAGGATTGATGTTCATGTCGTACCTCATATTTGGGCTATGTACCAGCACCCAGACCACAATTAGCACTGTTGTAGATAATCAAGTACCTTATTTACTGATGCTTTTGCTTGTCACAGATACATTCCTAGATACACCTTCAGTTGGTTGGTAAAGCCTATGTGGATGATCATTAGTAAGAAAAATATTTGCCTCCCTCTTGGTTCAGGTACTATGCTTTGACTGATACAAATGACTAACTTATCTACTTGTTACATCAGAATTTCTTCATAGAGCTGCTGACCTGACATTGGTCCCTTCAGCCGCAATCAGCAGGGATCTTGTAGCTGCTCACGTGACGGCTGGTAAATTTTGGCATACATATCCAATTAGAGCTTGTTAACGCTTTTTTTTTGCTTCATCTTCTTTTTGGTTGCTAACCATCTTAATTCATCTAAGCAAATAAAATCCGTGTTTGGAACAAGGGTGTTGACTCCGAAAGTTTTCATCCTGGATATCGCAACCAAGAAATGCGTGTGAGGCTAAGGTAGCTTTTTCCCAATCCCCTCACTTTGACACATCAACGTCTAAATCCTCTGACATATCACGTGCATCTGCATTTTGGGCATTTATAAATTTGTGATGTGCTAAAGCAATGCCTCTGATATCTTCTTAGCGGTGGTGAACCTGAAAAACCCCTATTGATTCACGTTGGACGTTTGGGAGTGGAGAAGAGCTTGGATTTCCTTAAAATGTGAGTTCTGATGCATTTCAGACACTACTTTGAGTAGGAAACACTTATATGACATTCATGCTAGTAAAACTCCCCTTCATCCGTGTGCTTCTTTTTACTTCTTGATCTGTAGTCAATTAAATTCCTTTTCCTTTCTTTTTTCTTTTTTTGGCACAGCCAAATGGAAAATTTTATAAAGAGCAAACAGCTGAACACAGAAAAATACAACAGCCCAAAACATACTTAAGCCTATAAAAGGCCAACATGACAAACACCAGCACTCCATGGCAAATACAAAAATACACCCACAACCAATAGCTCATGTGTTGACTGCAAGGCCTATAACCGACTCTTCTTGAAAACAAAGCTATAACATCTTCAAGTACCAAGAAGCCATTGGTCTTTGCTTCTTGTTATTGAGTAGAGCGTCAAATTTGATCAAAGCCTTTGATCTTTGCTACATTATATATTTTGCTTGGCTTATGTTTGGAATGTGTGACTGTACAGGGTTATGGATAGATTACCCGGAGTAAGGATCGCATTCATAGGTGATGGACCATACAGGCAAGTGTATTGATATTACTCCACCAGAAACAATCACTCTGCCAATTTCTGAGTTGTGCTTAATTTGGCAGCGATGCTTGCGCACTTTCATTTAGAGCGTTTCCATACTTTTAATTGTGTTTTCTATAAGCACCATTTGGATTGCAGTGTTTAACAATCACCCTTTCGCTGACTATACAGGGATTGTCTAGAAAAGATGTTTGCAGGCATGCCAGCAGTGTTCACCGGGATGCTTCAAGGTGAAGAGCTGTCCAAGGCATATGCCAGTGGAGATATATTTGTGATGCCTTCCGAATCTGAGACCCTGGGCCTTGTTGTATTGGAGGCCATGTCATCTGGTATTCCAGTAGTGGCTGCTCGTGCCGGAGGAATACCTGATATCATCCCAGAGGATCAAGAGGGAAAGACCAGTTTCTTGTATACTCCAGGTGATCTTGATGACTGTGTGGGGAAGCTCAAACTTCTGCTGTCTTGTAAGGAATTCAGCAAAGCTATGGGCAAGGCTGCTCGGGAAGAGATGGAGAAGTATGACTGGCGTGCTGCCACCCAGAAGATACGCAGTGAACAATATAATGCAGCTATATGGTTTTGGAGGCAGGAGAGGGGAAAGCTGATTCAACCCATCCAGTGGTTGGTGAGAAGGTTTTTTCAGTCCTCTGATGTCACCTGTGATTGATTTGCTCCGCTGGAACTGTGTTAGTTGTGGTCTACTATGGATGGATATCAGTAGCCAATGCCAGTGTGGGATGGAATAGTATTATAGGTTCCTAGATTAGAGTGGCTTAGGTGATTGGTTCCATTTCAGTTGCATTGAGAGGTCATGAATGTGTGATTACCAATGCACGTATTTTCTTGCAATAAGATTGTATGAATTCATACTTATGTGCATAGGGCTTTCTAGTTTTACTTTGAACTCTTGCTCTGCAGATAATCTTTTGCATGTTATGCTCTTATCTTATGTTACCAAAAAGAGCGCTAAATTAGCTTTAACCATACTCAGGCGTCTACCTTCACCGTGTGACACCGTGATCTTGGCTTTTCTGAGACCATCAGCAGGCATGCATTTTTTTTAGGAACAGCAGCCAAGCCCCCAAATCAAATTGAAGAACTAAAATTTTGCTAATTTACTCATGTATTGAACGGTTTTTAGTCCGGAGGTTTTCGTGTTAGAAAAAATAGTTTTTATAATCTCAATACATGCGTGGGCAAGCATTGTTTGAGGAGCAGCAGCCAAGCCCCAAATGAAATTGAAGAACTAAAATTTTACTAATTTACTCATGTAATGAATGGATTTTAAGCCCAATACCTGTGTGGGCAGGGGTGAAATTTACCCCAAATTTCTGAGCAGCCATTCTTGAAATTAAAGTGTACTTTTGTGATTTAGGGTTAACGGGTATCCATCTTGATCATAAAAAGTGAGCCTTGGCGAAGACGAAGGACTTTGTGGCGGCAATGAGGTGGTGGTGGCTGGATTCCAAGGAGAAGGCCATGTTCCTGACAGACGGAGGTCACAGATAGCGTGACGCTGTCCCACAGGATTATCAGGACTTTGCAAAACACTGAATCTGTTTGACATCTTGGATTCCAAGATGCAGGTGTTCACCCAGTCTTCCTTGGAGCACCTCAACGGAATATGTGGACTGGACGCCTATCCTGATAGGTTTAGAAGAGAAGGGATAACTCTCACAATGTTCTCAGCATGCACACATGTGTAGACAAATGAGAAGTGAGTTGAAGCTTAAACTGATTAAACTTAGCTTCTGGAGAATACAAGAGTGCATATTAATAGAGACAACAAAGTTGACTAAGCTACTGACACAGTACTTTAAAGTAAACAGCAAAAAGGATAAAAACAAAGACACATAAAAGCTAAGATAAAAAGGGAAACATCCAATCACTGTTGGTCTTCCCATGCAGCCATCCAATCCGCTCACTCTACGCCATGCAACGTACACAGTAGAGCATGCTGTAGAGCCATGTGACGAGGTTCAAAGTAATATTCTTCAACACGCTCCCCTTACTCTGAACTTCGTAAGCCGAGAGCATTTCTGAATCCTTCGAACTTGTAACTTGGCAGGCCCTTTGTGAAGACATTCGCGAGCTGATCGTGTGTGCTACAATACACGATTTCAATAATTCCATCCTTAATCAAATCACGAATAAAATGATACCTTGTATCTATATGCTTCGTACGCCCATGTAGCACCGGATTGTGAGCAATAGAGATTGCCGATTTATTGTCACACATGATCACACAGGAGTTAACTTGTTTTTCATTCATATCTTCCAGCAAACGTCGCAACCAAACAGCTTCACAAGCGGCTGATGTAACGGAGATATACTCCGCCTCAGTGCTCGAGAGAGCTGTAATTGGCTGCTTCTTAGAGCACCAAGCAATCGCACCTGATCCGAGTGTGAAGATCCACCCGGTTGTGTTGCGTCGGTCGTCCGGAGAACCTTCCCAGTCGCTGTCGGAGTAACCTGTGAGCTTGAACTCTTCATTCTTCAGGTACTGGATTCCATACCCAATGGTCCCATTAAGATAGCGCAAAATCCTTTTAACCGCGCCATAGTGATGCATGGATGGAGCATGCATGAACCGGGAGACAACCGCGACTGCGTGCATAATTTCTGGACGAGAAATTGTCAAGTATAGTAAACCACTAACCAGCTGCCGATACTTAGTAGGATCAGCCAATCCAGAGTTGTCATTAGAGTGTAATTTCTCATTTATATTCATTGGACTGGCTGCAGGATTGCAGTAGAGCATCCCAGCTTTGTTCAAGAGATCTTCAGTATACTTCTTCTGAGACAAAAACAACGAATGTTCAGACTGCACCACCTCTAATCCCAGGAAGTATCTCAGTTGTCCTAAGTCTGACATCTCGAACTCTTTCTTCATACTATCTTTGAAGTGAATCAACATTTCGTTGGAGCTGCTTATGTAGATGATATCATCTACATATAAGCACAATATTAGTATATCTGAATTCCTTCCATGCTTCCTATAAATTGTGGGTTCGTTTGTACTTTGGATGAAGCCCATCTGCTGGAAGTGTGAGTCAATGCGGCTGTACCAGGCTCGCGGTGCTTGCCGGAGACCATAGAGAGCCTTATGAAGCCTGTAGACTTGCTCTTCCTTACCCTTGATACTAAACCCCTCCGGTTGCATCACATACACCTCCTCCTTGAGTTCTCCATTTAAAAATGCCGACTTTACATCCAATTGATAGATCTTCCAGCTTCTTTGGATCCCAACGGCAAGGAAGAGACGAACGGTTTCCATTCGTGCAACTGGGGAGAATGCTTCCATAAAATCAATGCCCTCAAATTGACTGTATCCCTTTGCAACTATTCTTGCCTTCTTCTTCAACAAAGTGCCAGCTGGATTGAACTTCGATTTGTAAACCCACTTCAAACCGATCACCTTCTTTCCTTCTGGTAGGGTTGAGAGCTCCCAGGTTTTATTCCTGTGAATGGCTTGCATCTCCTCTTGCATGGCAGTCATCCAATCTTCATATTTCGAAGCTTCTTCGAATGAGGTGGGATCTGCAGCGGTTAGTGCAAATGAGCATTCATCATAGATTTCAGTTATACTTTGATACCTTGAGGGAGGACTGCCATCTTCGTCAGTGTTTGTGGATTGTGAAGATATGTAATTATCTTGGATGGATCTCAACTGCTCATCTGCTGAAATGGACGATGGAGAATTATCCACCTGCTGTTGATCCGCATCATCATCTGAGTCAACACATGGCGTAGGAATTGTTGACTCGGCTTCATTTCCCCAATCCCAGAGCTTGTTCTCAAAGAACTTTACATTCCTGTTGATTTGAACTCGCCTTGAGATAGGGTCAAACACTTTATAAGCTTTGGCATTATCACAATATCCAATGAGAATCCCAGGTGATGACTTGGAGTCGAATTTTTGCCTCTGCTGCGGGTCAACAAGAGAGTGGGTCAAACAACCAAACACCTTGAGATGGTTTACACTCGGCTTTGACCCCGTCAACACCTCGTATGGACTCTAGTCTTCATTTGCAATGGTCGGAGAACGATTTAAAATGTGAACAGCTGTGGCCACCGCCTTAGCCCAGAACTCCGTTGGCATCATTGTCGTCTTCAACATTGTCCTCGCCATCTCGGTCACAGTGCGGTTTTTTCGTTTGGCGACCCCATTCTGTTGGGGTGATCGCGGTGTTGTTAACTGCTGCTGGATGCCCGAGGCTTCCAAGAATGTTTTGAACTCTCGAGATGTAAACTCGCCTCCGCGATCTGTTCGAAGTATCTTCACAGGTAGTGACAGTTTCTTCTCAACTAGAAGCTTGAAAACTTTGAACTTCTCCAGAGCCTCAGACTTTCGCTGAAGAAAATACACCCACGAATGTCTAGAATGATCATCAGTCAGCAAGAAGAAGTAAAGATTACCTCCGATGGAAGGCGTCTGCATAGGTCCGACAAGGTCTCCGTGAATAAGCTCCAGTGGTGCTTCAGCCCTTCGTGCTTGCCCGATGGGAAATTCACATCGAGATTGTTTACCTAGACAACATGCTTCACAAGGTTCTATTGTTGTCACATTGGGGAGACCAGTGACCATTTGTTTCTCTGACAGGCGTTTCATGCTCTTCAGGTTTAGGTGGCCCAGTCTCTTATGCCAAAGATCAAATACTCCACCAACTCTTGCAACGTTGGCCGCACCCACATCATCCGCTTCAAGTGGAAACAGCCTGTGCGAAGTCATGCAAACTTGAGCCACCTTAGCTTTAGTTGCATCGTTTCTAATAATACATTCCCCTCCCGAGAGTTCCACCATGAAGCCTGAGCTCATTAATTGCCCAACGCTTAACAGATTGTGCGCAAGATTCGGCACAAACTGCACGTTGGTCAGGGTATGCATCGTTCCAGCATTTGAGCGGAATGTAACCGAACTAACTCCTCGCACTGTTAGAGTCTTCCCATCCCCTAACCTAATAGTTTTGTTTGGCACCTCTTCTAGGTTTTGAAAGAGAAGTTTGTTACCTGACATGTGATTAGAACATCCGCTGTCTATCAGCCATGTTCCTCCTCCTTCGTTTGCACTTTCACTGGAAGCCATAAAGAGTAAACCTTCATCAGCCTCCTTTGCTTCTTCGGTAACGTTTGCTTCTTTGCTTCTATATCGGCATTGTGATTTTATGTGACCGAATTTTTTGCAAGCATAACATTGTACTCCTTTATTTTGCTTGCTGCTTTCAGAAGTGTGACCTTGGCTTTGATCTGGGCTCCATCGTCCTTGCCCTTGATCAGAATTCCAGCCTCGACCACGTCCTCGCCCTCTGTAGGACCCTCGACCGCGAACTCTACCTCCACGACCACCTTGAAATGTGGCACCCTTGACATACAATGCCTTCTCCTCCATGTGGTCTTGATCAACGTCTAGTCTCCCTTCATGACCTCTGAGAGACCCACTGAGTTCTTCAATGGTGAGAGAACTCAGATCCTTTGATTCAATAATAGAAGACACCACATGGTTGAATCTTGAGGATAGACTTCGGAGAATCTTCCCAACTACAGCCGGATCACCGAGCTCCTCTCCCAGGGCTCGTATATGGTACACTACAGTTAGCACCCTGCTAATGTAGTCTTGTACCTTTTCTCCATGCTTCATGCGCGTGTTCTCAAAGTCTTGTCGGTGAGAATGAAGCTGAGCGGCAGCATTCTTGGCGCAGCCTTGGTATTCACCCTTTAGAATGTCCCAAGCCTTCTTTGCATTCCTTGTTTGTGAAATTCGGATGAGAACCTTCGCATCCAGAGCTTGCTGTATTAGACACAGGGCCTTTGCATTTCTTTTAGTATTCTCTGTTCTCTTGTGCTCATCTTCTTCTTCTTCATTATAACCCTTCTCCACCATTCCCCATAAATCACGAGAGAGGAGAATGGTCTCCATCTTTAAGCTCCACGAGGTTGTAGCCATCTCCATTAAAGCGGAGGCACATTGACTGCGACGACCCATCGCCATTCGCGACCATCTTGCTTCAAGGTCGAGCTCACAACCGGGGGTCTCCGATACCAGCGATAGGTTTAGAAGAGAGGGATAACTCTCACAATGTTCTCGGCATGCACACATGTGTAGACAAATGAGAAGTGAGTTGAAGCTTAAACCGATTAAACTTAGCTTCGGAGAATACAAGAGTGCATATTAATAGAGACAGACAAAGTTGACTAAGCTACTCGACACGATGACTTTTAAAAGTAAAGCAGACAAAAAGGATAAAAAAACAAAGACACATAAAAGCTAAGATAAAAAGGGAACATCCAATCACTTTGTTGGTCTTCCCATGCGACCATCCAATCCGCTCACTCTACGCCATGCAACGTACACAGTAGAGCATGCTGTAGAGCCATGTGACGAGGTTCAGAGTAATATTCTTCAACATAACCGGACTGAGAACAAGAGGATGGAGATACCCTTGATAGTTGATACTCCAGGTTTGTCCTTCCCATTCACAATGACATCTGTTATTAAAGCCGTCCCTCGTGCATTTTTCTCATCATTTTTCGTCTTTATTCCTGGGCATCTCATTTTTCTCAGTTTCAAGAGTAATTTTACGGGGATGCTCCTACGTTTGACACACCGGGTTAGCGGGTTAGTAATTGTGTCAAATTTTATGAAATCTATTCATAATGTATAACATTACTAATGTGTAAAATAGCTTAGCTTTGAAATCATTAGGGTGGAAAGATCATAGGAAAGGATGGTAAAAAAAAAAAATTCAACTGCCATGTTGCAAAGGTGATTTGGTTTATTTATTTATTTATTTTTATTATTTTTGGATAAATCATAGATAGGATTGGAACCTCAATGCCACGTCCCTAATGTAGGGTACCACTACCCATTGTAGGGTAGTGTGGTCCAATTTATTTTCTTTTGGCTATGCACTCTCTGCAATAGGTACTTCCCAATTCTTTACAAGATTTAAATGTTTGTAATTTCAATCTTGGTTGCCTCATAAATCGAGTTTATTTATTATGTGTTCCTAATGATGCATGGTAAAATTTCTACTACTGATTTTCTTAATAGCATCAATATTGGCCCTAGGACCTTATGTGTTTTCTGCAATATTGAGAATGAATCCATTGAACACTTATTTCTTGAATGTCGTTGTGCTCAGCTGGTCTGGAATATAATATTCAATAACTTGGGCATTACTATTTCATTCCATGATACTATATCTGCTGGATTTTGGCTTATTGACTACAACCTTTCTATTCATACTATATCTGTCATAGTTGCCAGTATTTGGTATTTATGGAAAGCTCGTTGTGATGCCATCTTCAATAACATCAGTCCCAATTTCTCTAACATTGCTTCAAAGGTTGTCGCCCATGTTAAGGAATTTATGCAGGAGAACTCATCTTCATTGGGTCGCAGGCTTCTTCTCAACAACTTCTCCCATAGCAATGGCCTATTCCTCTTCTTTGCTCATCGCTGGAATGACAGCACCATGATTGGTAAGTTGGGATTTTTTGTTTCAAACTATGATTATGTTATCTCTTGTGTAGGGTGTTGTACGTTCAAGGCAGAGTCGCACTTTGAAGTTGGCATCAAAGCTATTGGCTTGGCAATTCAAACCTCGATTGATAGACAACTGGATATTAGATGTATTCTTCACTGCAATCCTGAAATTTCTCTTGCTCTGAAAGACGGTTGCACACCTGTATCTTGGAGACATGCACCGGCTTTTTCTAAAATCTCACATCTCCAAATTGCGGGTAATCCTACACTGATTGATATCCCTGCTAACTGGAACTTACCAGCCTCAGCTCTGGCTTCTTCTGGCAGCAACAATCATTTTCTTTGCCTCTTTCTTTCTGGCCGAGACTTGCCTAGATGGGTCATGAAGACATTCTCTGAGAATGGTTTTACTTTCTAGCTTTTTATTTTCCTTTTCTGTTGTTTTGTTTTTGTTGTCTTTGTTTGTTTTGTTCTTATTGGTTTGGGCTTGTAATCCTTGAACTTTGTAAAACTTTTTTCTTATTAATAAAATCAGCTCTCTTAGCTCTTTCCCAAAAAAATAAAATAAAATAAAATAAAATCGAATTTATTTATTTACGACATTATCAAGTGGCTGGATTTAATGACAGAATATGATCAGCTTAGCAATAACAGATAGCAACCTGAGACATGAAAGATTATTTGTTTATCAGAAAGTGAAGAAAAAAAAATATCATTGCAGACAAGCCATTGCATCTCTTCTTGTTGTGCAGAAAAAAAAAAAATGCGTTACAAATTACGATCACAAGGCTGGATCACAATGTTTGTGATTTATTCATTTTCTAGCAAAGATTGAAGTATTCAGTGAGCCATTCATTCAAATCACCAGTAATCCCCACATGAACATTCCCCATCCCTGAAGTGATGAAACCGACTGACGTCCCTCACCACAATCTCGCGCTCAGTAATCCTGGAAATGAATTTGATCGCGACATGACAGTCATCACATACTCTCAAATTTTTCATTACTCTAATAGGGGTCTCAGGAGGCATAATGAGAAGGGCGAATGCGATGGCCAGTTTCTCACTGTGTTGAGCCAAACTGAACTCTTTCTCCTCATCCTCCATGTCATGATAAACCATACTCCTGTCTGGAACGTATCCAAACTCCCTAATCTTGCTTATTAGTTCGTCCAAGAACCTATTGATTTCCCTCTGTTTTGGGTGCGACCTACCTCCCGTTGCAAACTGATGCACTTCCCCACCCTGAAGTTCTACCCAACTGATCCCGGGCTCCTTCCTCACTCGCCTCTCACGCATAGCCCTCCTAACATCAGAGACATCATCCCATTTCTCTTTGGTGGCACGAATATTGGAAAGCAGGACATAAGACGCCGAATCCTGAGGATCCAATCGAAGTACGTGTTCCGCCACCCTCTCCGCCATCTCCACCTTCTTGTGAGTTTTACAGGCGGACAACAATGTCTTCCATATGACAGCGTCGGCACTGACAGGCATAGATTTAATCAGAGCTTCCGCTTTGTCCAGACAACCTGATCGACCGAGGAGATCTACGACACAAGTGTAGTGCCTCAGAGTGGGTTTCATCGAATACCTGTTACACATGAGCTCCAAATACTCCATACCCTTGTCCTTCAATCCACTGTGGCAACAGGCATACAGCAAGCTCAAGAACGTCACTTCACTTGGTTCGATCCCATCACTGACCATCCTCTCAAACAACTCGATGGCCTCTTGCCCTCGTCCGTGGAACCCATAAGCCGCGACCATCGCACTGCATAGTACGAGGTCCAACCTATCAGCATCATTTGATTCACGAAAAACACGAGCCGAATCAACCAGGCAGCCGCATTTGGAGTACATACTTATGAGCGAACTCCTCACGGGCACCGCCGCATCGACTCCATTCCTAATCGCCTGCGCGTGAACTTGCTGGCCCTGTGCCAGTATGCCGAGATCGGAGCACGAGCTTATGACGCTCACAAATGTAACTTGGTCCGGCTTCAGTCCCGCTCTTCTCATGCAGCTGAAGTAGTCTACTGCGCCTTCCGCGTCCCCGTTCTGCGCTCTGCCCGTGATTATGGTGTTGCAGGAGACCGCATTGAGCATCGGCATTGCTTTAAACACTCCCTCGCCCTCCTCGAGGCGTCCACATTTCATGTACATGTGAGCCAGAGAACTCCCAACACAAGGGTCCGTTTCGTACCCACATACAACAGCGCAGGCATGAACCTGTTGGCCGGATGCGATATCTCTAAGCCCCGCGCATGATCTCAAGGCGCTGGCTAAGCCGAACTCGTCGGGTCGAAATCCCTGCCTTCCCATGCGAGCGAAGTATTCCAGCCCCTCTGTGTTGAATCCATATTGAGCCATACCCGTGACCATGGCGTTCCACGTGGCTACGTTCCTGTCAGGCATTTCGTCGAACAGTTGACGTGCAGCTTCGAGGTCTTCGTTTTGAATGAAGCCGCCGAGTAGGATGTTGGAGGACATGATGTTCTTGTGGGCCATGGTTTTGAATAGGGCGGAGGCGGTTGGAAGTTGTCGGAGCTTGGCGTACATGTTGAGGAGGTGATTGGAGGTGAAGCGATCGGATGCTGCGCCAGTAGTGATGATGGCGGCGTGGAGCTGTTGCGCTGGTTTGAGGGACTGGTTGGTGATGCATCCTTGGAGAAACTGGGACACGAGATTGGGCTCCAAGGAGATGCCGGGCAAAGTTTCTCTTCTCAGTTGCAGGCAATCCTCTTTGACTTTGAGAGAGCCCCGGGAACGAGAAATGACTGACTCGTCCCATCGGCGGCGGCTTCTTTTGGAGAGGATTTGGGCCATAAGCGCTTGAGTCCATGTGTAGGAGTGTCTCCCCGTGTCGGAATTATTTTGAAGTTACATTAATAAGTTATTTCTACTCCAACTATAAGGCAACATAAATACCTCACACGACCCATGTGGCACACATAATCTCTCTCCTAGTCAGCATAGTTTTTTTTTAAAAAAAAAAACAAATTCTTGAAATCAGGCAAAGTTTTTTCTCTCGGTGCTCCAACCCATCTTCCCCATTTTCAATGCTAGGGTTAGGGTTAGGGTTTTTGGTTCTCTTGATGGTGATGGATCTCTCGCCGGAGCCCGATGAGTGCATCCGTGAGTTCTTCTCCACCTCAAGCACATCGTCTCCGAGGATGAACGGCGCCGCCTGCAAGAAGAAGAGTGCTTACGGTTTGAGCGGGATCTCATGAAGCTTCAATCCGTTTGTACCTGCCATTCATGTCCTATATTTTATATTCTAATAAATCATAAACCACATACTAAATTTTCTTTCAATTTTTCAGATTTTTAGGGAAATTATTGACTTTGTTTGGGTTGTTGGAACTAGTTTGCAGTGTTAGTTTGCTATTTTGATTTGGAAATGGAAATGATAGGAGTGAGGTATTGAGATGAATGAGGGTGGAGTCGGCCACATAAATCTCGTCTCTTTGTAGCAAACTCGTCTCTTTCAGCACGTCTACGAAGGTGGAGTCGGCGTCGGCGTCGGTTGCAGCTAATTATATGCAAAGAAGAGTGGCGATGAAAAGAAGGGTGGGGGTGGTGATGAAGGATGCCAGCTGATTTCAAGAATTTGTTTTTTTTTAAAAAAAAACTATGCTGATTAGGAGAGATTATGTGTGCCACATGGGTCGTGTGAGGTATTAGTGTCACACGACCCATGTGGAGAAATTTTTAGAATATTTTTTAAAACATTATTTTAATAAATTAGCCAAATTGTGAAATAAAAAAGAATATTTTTAGAATATTCTATTTTAGAGTTAAAAATAGAGATGATGGTTGGAGAAATTTTCACTGTAGAAGCTGTATTTTTGAGTACTGAAGCGCTAAATATAGAGTTTTTTTGGGTTGGAGATGACCTAAATGATCCCGTTTTCCCTTATAAATAATTAAAAATAATGTCAAATTTACCATTTTACCTAAATTCGTAAATAATTTAAAACATACCTATTTTCGTAATTAAATAAAATATTTGTATTATTTTAAAAAAAATGACCAGATGAATCCATGTTTAATTAAAATACTTGCCAAATGGGGAGATGTTAAAGATATAGCCGAAACTTTTAAAATTAATTTGTATGTACAATAGATAAAGTCAAATTGTTTTCTTAGTTTTAGAAAAATTTATATTATAGTACATGGATATATTAGAATAAGGAAGAAAAATTTAAAAATAAATATTAAATGTAAAAGGAAGTAAAAATAAAAATCTAAAAAAAAATTATAATAAGAAAACTTTAAGGGGGCGTTTGGTTGGATGTAATTCTAAATACAGTGGATTTTTAATTACAATGTAATTAGAAATACTTGGTTTTCAAAATACAGTGCAGTCAAATCTTGTGTTTGGTTAGATGTAACTGAAATTATTGTATTATAAAATTTTATGTTTGTTTGAAAGGATTTGTAAATCTGTAATTGGAAAATGCATGCGTATATGTGTGTATATATGCATATATGTATATATGTATATGAGTATATTATATGTATAAATATACGTATATATATGTGTATATATGCATATATGTATATGAGTGTATATATATATCTGTATAAGTACATGTATATGTGTATATATATATATATGTATATATATGTATGTATATAAATATATATATATATATGTATAAGTACATGTATATGTATGTATATGTATATACATATATGTATATAAGTATATATATAGCTGTATAAGTATATGTATATACATATACATATATGTATACAAGTATATATATATATATGTATAAGTATATGTATACATATATGTATGTGCATATATATATATATGTATAAGTATATGTATATAAGTATGTATATGTATATGTGTAAAAGTACCTGTATATGTTTATATAAATATATAGATGTATATGTATGTGTATGTGTATGTGTATGTATGCATGTATGTATATATATACATTAGTTTTCAACTCTCGGGATTTGGTTTTACGCCCAATTTGGGCGTAAAACCAAATACACCAAAAAAACTATTGTGATGTAATCCCAATTACATCAGGATTTGCAAATACACTCAAACAAACAATGAATTTCATAAAGTAATATAAAACCAAATACACCCAAACAAACACACCCTAAAATGGCAAGTCCTATGCGCCAAAAACATCATAGCTAAAGTAGAGGCATAATGTTAGGGAGGCATTTGGTTGTAAAAATGGAATAGAAAAGGATTAGAGGGAAATGAAAATGAGAGAGAATATTAAAATTATTTAATTATAATAAATAAATATTTAATTTTAATAGCTTATTGGATCATTATATAGTTATTAATTACCTAAGTTAATCATATATCAAAATTAAGATGTTTTCTATAAAATATTAAATTGCTAATTATAAATTTTCATTTTTTTTTAATTATTATACTTAACATTAACAATTGAATGTTAAAATCAGAATGTAGAACATACTATTTTAAATTAAAAAAAATAAAATACAATACATGGCTTCAATGTTAGGCAAAATTGTCATTTTATCTTTATCATTAAAGAATAAAAAATTCTTTCAAATTTATGACACATGATTTTACTCCTTACTCATGCCTCACTCCCATGCATACACAGCCAAACAAAAAATTAGACCCATTCATGGCTCATTCCCACTCCAAGTATGGCAATCAAACACTCCCTTAGTTTAATAAGAGACCGTTGTAAAGATTATTTAATATGATAATCTTATTTCAAAAGGTGTCCCTTCTTTATTCATCCCAGTGCTATTTAAAAATAAATAAATAAATCAGTACCATTAAGAAGAAACAAGAAATTAAGAAAAAAAATTCAAATAACAAAAATATTCTAAGTGAATATAATCAATATATGCACATACTTGACTTCAGGCCCCATGCAACACACAGAAAATCTAAAATCTAAATATTACTTCATAAAAATATATATAAATATTTGTCACGCGCTTGTTTCTTGTCAAACTTTGTACATACTTAGGCAATGAAGTTCAAACATCTAAACCATAACATTTCAAACGTGATAAATGTGATGCTTGATGTCCGGATGTAACTCTACAGGTTTGCTCCAGAAAGCAGCAAGATAAGCCTAGCGAGAACTCATCCACCCATCCACCTGGCTACCATCAAAAGAAAAACATAGAAGCACTGAACATTCCCCTCGCAGGTATTACCCTGGTCATGTTCAAAGGGACTTTCGCAGCCTGCACCAACATTTCCTGGCTGCTCAGAGATCCATCTATTGCAATAGCTAAAATACATTACTCAAACTGCTTAAGTTTAAGCTTTAAACAAAGGGAAGAAACCGAGAAGCCTGATTACTTCACAAGCTTTAGTAAAAGTGAATTTTTGGGCTCACATAAAACCAACTGAAGCATATGAAAACTATCTTATATATGCTGCCCAAACATGTGTTTTCCACTCCCCAGAATAGAGGGATTATAACTCTTGAAACAACACTATTTTTTCACCCTATATGATGCATGGAGAGTCTAGAATTTACAAGTAATTGCATATAACCTATTACAGACGCTATGCATCTTCTACGACCCCATAGATCCATAGTAATCAAAGACAAACAAAACCACACCAGTGATAAATAACTTCACATCTTAAGGGAGAACTTATCCTAGTAATCCTTCAAATCTAAAATCTAGTTCACTGGATAATAATGCTGTTACCTCCTGTTGTTGAGAGGGAAGGTCAATCCTACTCAGAACTTAGAAAGATTAAAGAAAAAAAAAAGTGCCGTTCAGATCAAGTGTTCAAATGGGTTTACTTCCCAGTAAGCAACTTCAATGCCAATGCCAAGAAGTGTTGAATCAGCTAGCTGGAACCATGGGATGCATGTTTCCCTGAACATTCACAAAAAAGGAAACAAAGAAAACAATTGCACACTCCCTACGCAGGCATTATCCTGTTCAGGTTCAAAGGGACTTTCTCAGCCTGCTCTCAGCCCCTGTCTTAAACCAAAATGGCATGGGCAGAAGCAGATGCAGGCACCCCCGGTGCAATTTCTCATCAATAAATCATTCAATATAAATTTAGTAGAACACAAAAGGAAGTCACTTGTCCATGTAAAAGTTCAACTAAAGAAGAATAAGTGATAAACAAAGCAAAAGATGCTTTGATTATTCAACTGATTATTCTTTAACCTTACCAAGGCTCCATAAGAATGGCTCCTGTCCACTAAAACAAAATAAAGCAACACCAAATCTTCTAGCTCCAAGAGAATCGTACCCACAATTGTCCCTGAGAGTGAGAGAAGATAAAATGAAGTCATTGCTGAGTATAATAAGATTTATGCTCTGCTTTAATATGATCAACGGCCATTTTTGAAATGTGCACAAGCCAAGAATATTAACAATCAGAACCTTCTGTGGCATGTTGCCCGACGGTAACTTCAGCATTCAAAAAAAAACACAATGGATTAAGGTTTGGAGAGTAAGTTGGTGATATACAAAGTTTGGAACGTGAGCCCACCAAAAGTAAACTTGGTTCTATCAAAAAACTTCCTAAAAGGAGGCAGCCTTTGATATGATAAGAGCCCCATGGTTCTGAGTAATAGCATCAGATAATCATGGGTAACCTAATGGACATACTCATATGACCGATGCTACGGAAATTGTGTTATCGCCAAATTTTCAATCAGAGAAGAAAAATATTCTTCACCAGTTTAGTTCTATTGGAATTTAACATAAAGCCAAGGAAATTACGTGATGGCCAAACTAATGCACACCTTCATTTGCGCAAAATGTAATTTTCTGGAAGGTAGATTTCACCCCCAACTTCCCCATGCTGCTCACCGCTAACAGTTTTCTTGGCAGCTAAAAACTCAGCACTCATGGCATCCATTCCCCGTTGCACAGCTTCCTCTGCAGTCCCATATCCATGTTCCTCAGCATACCTCCGCACATCTTCTGTGATTTTCATAGAGCAAAACTTTGGTCCGCACATAGAACAGAAATGTGCCAACTTGGCACCCTCTGATGGCAGGGTTTCATCATGGAAAGCCATGGCAGTCATAGGATCTAATGACAATGCAAACTGGTCCATCCACCGAAATTCAAATCTTGCCTTACTCAGAGCATCATCCCAAGCTTGTGCATGAGGATGGCCTTTTGCTAGATCAGCTGCATGAGCAGCTATCTTGTATGATATAACACCTGCCTTAACATCATCACGATTCGGCAGACCTAGGTGCTCCTTTGGTGTGACGTAGCAGAGAAGGGCGGTACCAAGTGCTCCTATATTAGCAGCACCAATGGCTGAAGTGATGTGATCATATCCAGGAGCAATATCAGTAGTCAATGGACCAAGAGTATAAAATGGTGCCTCATTGCACCATTCCAACTGCTTTTCCATATTTTCAGGAATTTTATGCATAGGAATATGTCCGGGACCTTCATTCATCACCTACATAATAACAAAAGTAGCAGCAACAAGACAGTTTCATTCAAACTTCATCACAACTATCACTGATAACAAATATCTAAATGTTATTTGAAAAAAGATCTTATTAATGAGCATACCTGTACATCCTTCTCCCATGCTCGACGTGTCAACTCCCCCTGTGTAAGAAGCTCTGCAAACTGAGCAGAGTCATTGGCATCATAAATAGAACCTGGTCTCAATCCATCACCAATCGAAAGTGCCACATCATATTTATTGCATATGTCAAGGATGTCATCCCAATGCTCATATGCAAAGTTCTCTTTGTGATATGCCAAGCACCATTTTGCATGAATAGATCCTCCTCTAGAAACAATACCAGTCATCCGTTTTGCTGTAAGAGGGATGTAACGAAGCAGCACTCCAGCATGGATTGTGAAGTAATCCACACCCTGCTCAGCTTGTTCAATAAGAGTATCACGAAAAATATCCCAGTTGAGATTTTCTGCGATGCCATTCACTTTCTCAAGTGCTTGATAGATAGGTACAGTTCCCACTGGCACTCCAGAATTACGTAAAATCCATTCACGTGTCTCATGGATATGCCGACCTGTAGAGAGGTCCATCACTGTATCAGCACCCCACATTGTTGCCCATTGAAGCTTATGCACTTCTTCTTCAATAGAGCTTGTCACTGCTGAATTTCCGATATTTGCATTGACTTTGACCAAGAAGTTCCTACCAACAAGCATAGGCTCCAACTCCAAGTGCTTCTTATTAGAAGGGATGATAGCACGCCCCCGTGCAATCTCTGAACGCACAAATTCTGGGTCAAGCTTCTCACGGGTGGCACAGAACAACATCTCTTCAGTAATAAGACCTTGCTTGGCATAGAACATCTGCGTACATCTGGGTCCACCGAAGTTCTCTCGTTTGTCAACCCAGTCTTTGCGAATCTTGGGAAGACCTGTTACACAGTTCAAAATGAATCAAGGAAAATTTGAATGAGACCAACAGCATTCTGAGAGATGAAGCTTAAAAGTTTAGCCATTTAGAAGGCTGAGTTACAGGCATGGAACAAACCAAAACATGTCTGAAAAACAAAGCAAGTATATATAGCCACACACAGCTGTGGAAGCTAAAACTAATAAAGCAGACTCACACGCACACATTCAGTAACAAATTGAAACGAAAATTGAATAGCACAGACATAAAACCGTACCGTGAAAACAAACATTCGCCTAATAAGTATCAATAAGCATAGGAAAGAATGGTGAAGATGACAAAGAAAATTTACCAAGTCGCGGATCAATGTTTTGTGGGCCACTGGTATCATAAGTGTCAAAGTATCGGTCCTCTCCAGATAGATGGATCCTTCGAAAGGGAACTTGAAGCACATGTCCCGTTGGTTCGTGAACAATTTCACTGCAAAACAAGGCAAAACAGACATTTTTTTCTTCTGAGAAAAAAAAAATAAAAAAAAGGATTGGATGGAAACAAGGTCAAGTTAAGTCACGTTATGTATGGGGATGAACATAGTTGCAAAGGTACCTGTATTCCTTGGTGCTCTTGGGAAAGCATTCCTGGAAGGAAGGAAGCGGGAGAAAAGCAGGAGAGTCAGGATCAACAGTGTGTGAGATATGCCTCCTCCTGTCCTTCACTTTTGATGTTGTTGAATCATCACCATCATCATCATCGGTGGAGGAGGTAGTTAAAGTGGCTCTGGGACCAGAATTCCTGAGAGTGGGCAAGCGTTCAAATCCAGGCAAGAAAGATCCCCGGTGAGAAGAAAGATAGATGCCGTTCTTCAAGGCACAGGTTAATGTCGAATTAATGCACGCCATTGGCACTCTGTTCCCTAACCCCTATCCCTGCTCCTGCTGGGACGAAACAAAGCCAAGAATGAAGATGACGACTAAGTTAACAACACGCCATTCAATTCTATTCTAATCTATATTTCTATTCTATCTCTGATTGTTTGGGAATTGAGATCCCAATGAACATCATCCGCCCGTCACTGAGAGGACTAACGGAAAGAAAGAAAGAAAGAAGAAAACTTACCGGTGAGTTTATTTTTTAGTTTTCAAACCTAGATTAGGCTATCCCTTCCGATGTGTTTCAGAAAGGAGGAAGCTGCCACGCACATATATCGATTCCTTGCAGATGAGATATTTTCCAGATTTTTCTTTTCCTCTGTTACGGGTGGCGACACGGTCCTTCAACAAGGACCACAATTTAGCCCTATCTTATCCCTTTGCTGTTGTACTAAGACCATCTCCAACCTTACACCCAAATCCCAAATTTAGGGTGGAATTTGAATGTAGAGTACTCCAACCCACACTCAAATCCCACCCCAAATTTGGGTTTCTAGATAATCTAGACCCCAAATTTGAGTCACACTATCTGAACTTCAAATTTGGGGTCCCACATTATTTTTTATTTTTTATTATATTTTTATTTTTTTATTGTTTTTATTATTGTAATGAAAAATATAAAATTATTATTTCATTAATATAATTATAAGTAGTTATTTATAATATTAATTTGTGTGTAATTAATTAATAATCAATAATGATAATTATTTAATTAATAACTAAAATTGATAATTATTAATATATAATAAATTTATAAAATAGGAATAGTTGAAATTTTATTGAAAAATAACCTTAATAAAAAGCTAATACAATGTAAAACTAATTAAATTAAAACTAATATTCTAGTAAATCACTACAGACTTTCACTATATTATCGAAATAGACTCAAAATGGATTTGATGATGAAAAAGTGGTTGTTATAAGAAAATAATATATGAAAAGAATATTATAAGAATATTCTTTTTTGGGATAAAATTTGAGATTTGTGGTTGGAGTAAAATTTCCTGTAGTAAGACCAAATTTGGGATTTGGGATAGAAATTTGGGATTGTGGGTTGGAGATGGTTAAATCTAATTTATACTTATAAAAAAAATTTATAAATAAATAAACTACTTATAACCACACGAGCCATATATTAATTTAGATATTACCCTTAAAAAAAGATGTGTCAAGTAATATTTCACATATGAGTTTTTGTTAATGATGTATGTTTAAATGAACTAATTTTTTTTATTTCTTTCATAGACAAAATCGATAAATAAATAATGAAGCAAAAGACAAACCAATACGGAGTAAATGATTAAATTATAATGAAAACTAAAATTAATGGATAAAATCATAACTTTTAAAGTTAAATGATCACTATGAAAAAGATAAAAAAAATTATTTACCCATTCTTTTATTATTAATGAGCTTATATTAGAAAAGTGGATATATATTATATACAAATATAAGTATAGCTTATATTATTACATTAGGGATTTTGTTCATTCTGAATTAATTTAGTCTATCTAGCTTTGATTATTTTTTTTAAAGGATTTAGTTGATGAAATTTGAATCCTATAGGCATTTTATCTATATATTCTCCAACCTCAATTTAAATTTTACATTTTATTTTAAGTTTTATTATTCTTAATTTGACTTATATAGATAATAAAAAGAATTATTCATTTTGTACTTGAATCATCCTCGATGGAATAATATCCGACTTACCTTTTCTACTTCGAATGGCCTATATATATATATACTTGTGATAGACTTAAAGCTAGTTATTTTGTCTTTGGATATCATTATTATTATTTTTTATATTTAGCCATTGTTTGTATTTGTTATTTTTTAATATATTTATAATTTATCTATTTTATTCAATAAATAATAATAATAATGAAAGTTTGTTCATAACAATTATCACTTGATCAAATAAAAATTGATTGATTTCATCTCACATTTTTTTTAGCTTATTTATTTTCAAGCTGCTTTTGAGATATGATGTGAATTAAAAAAAAATAAAAAAAATAATACGAACAACCCTTATATAGGTTCTTGATCTCGAATTTTGATTTAAATGGAAAATAAAATATCAACTCTTTTATTGGAAAATGTTATTATATTTTCATAATCAATTTAACATCCAAACAGATATTATTTAGAAAAATTCAGAAAAAAAAAAAAACGTAAACCCAAAGAATAACCCGGTTCTGGTTATTACAACAATCTTGGACAAATGAGAGGATCTTGTCCAGTAGAATCATGGCTAGTTTAACAAATTGGTAAATCCTTGGGAGGTGGTAACAAAGACTCATTTGGTCCTTTCCCGTTGTCCACAACAAAGGCCATCTTCAACCCCCAAGTAGTGTGCACTTCTAAATGACAATGTAAAAACCAGACTCCTACAGGCCAAGGAAAGGTGATGGTAAGCACATCATCAAATCAACTTAAAAGTGTATTTGAAAATATATAGTAATATAATAAAAAATTACCCGGATTATCGGCTCTGAATCGAATAGCGGTCCATCCTCCAGAGGGAACACCAATGGTATTCCTCTCAATGGGATCAATAAGATTAAATGTTTTTGGAGATGTTTTTGGATCATAATTTCCTAACCCACGCCCAACCGCAAAGAAATTAAATCCATGCAAATGAAGTGGGTGGTTTTCGGGGACAATGATCCCTGTGTCTTGTAATACAATTTGCACGGTTGAGTTATAAGCAAGCGGATACAGCCTTGTCCCACTCATGGTTTGCCTGTTTGCTGGACCACTGCTTGTGAAATTGAAGGCTATGGGAGGGTTTCCGGGGAAATCTTTTGTGAAAACCCCACTTATGTTGAAATAATGCGCTTGAAGGAGCGGAGTGGTTGGCATCACAAAGCTCACATTGTTAATGGCTGCCACAGCCCGACTTCCATTGCCTGCTGCGCAAGTGGGGCATGGGTTGATGCCCAGACCAACTGTGAACAAAAGGGAATGGTCCACTTTCAAAGGCACTTTGGCTGGATATTGTTCGGAGTTTAGGCTACGGAGTGAATCAATGAAGTTGGATGCCACAGGGGTTGCATTCTGAGGAGGAGGATTGGTGGTCGTAATAGTACTTGTGGCGACAGTGTTGGTGTAATGAACAGTGGCGGTAGCGGTCTTGTTATCCACAGCAATAGGAGAATCCATGAAGGGAGAGGTAGTCACAAGGTATCGTCCTGCACCTTGATCAGCAGTCAAGAGCACATTTGTGGTTTGGCCTGGTGCTATCAGTATTGTATCCGTCTTAAATGGCTTAGTGTACACAGCATCCACTTCCACAACTGTCAGTTGATGCCCAGCAACCTTGAAAAATAGCTCCTCATTGAGCGCAGCATTGATAATCCTAAGCATGTATGTCTTCCCACTATCCACCTTCAGTTTGAAGCCATCTGCGTGTTCGAAATCATCCAACAATTTGTAAAAAAAAAAAAAAAGTTGGTAGCTAGACTAAATCACATGAAAATCATCATTACTGTTAGTCACCAAACTTCAATATATTTTACCTTGTGAAGTGGCACAAGTTGACATAGGCCCCTGGATGACCATTGATAGTGTGCGCATCTGAAACATTTGGAGCCAGACCGGATTTTAGGGCCTCATTGATCACTGCTTCTGTGTCAGACTTCCACCATTCTCCTGTTAATATTTTGAGTCATTGGTTCAAAGCACACAAAATTTTAATTATGACAAATTATGGATATGAATACGAAATCTTTTGTTGTAAAGTAAGACGACGGTGATCCTCGTTTGTATAATTGTATAATACCTAAGATGACAATCACCTCCTTGTGAGGAGCAGGAAATGGGTAAGGCACATGAAGCTTGGGCAAAATGACGATGCCTCCGTGCACAGTAGCCCTGAGCCATAGGATGTGGGCATGCCACAGAAGGGTGCCTCTTTGCCCGGTTATTGTGAAATTGTACACATAACTTTGTTTTGGTTGGATTGGGCACTGAGTGATATAAGCCGGCCCATCAGCCCATCCGGTCCTAATTTGTCTAATCCCATGCCTAATAAATTACAGAGATTGTGCCATACAGTTGTATATATTAATTACCAGTCATTCATCATTCCACATTGAAGTAATAATTTGAATTTGAAAGGAAAAAGAGCTAGCCTTTGTTAGTGAGTTGCTTGCTTACCAGTGAATGGTCACATTATATTTGACGTGGTTTGTGACCTTGACAAGCACATTGTCGCCTTCTCTTGCATACAAGGTTGGTCCTGGGAACTTGCCATTCACCGTCACAATGGGTTTACTAGAGCATAGCCTCGTAGTGTTCTTCATCACCACCTGAACCAACCAACCAACCGAATTTCATTTCTTGATTTTTCAGGCAGGCACAGCCCAGCAAGTATCTGTATGTATGTATTGTCTGTTGAGGGAAATTAACATGTTAAATTACTTACATTGAACTTGTAGTGCCGGACCATGCCATCAACAAGCAATGGCCACAGGCAGAGCACCAGCACGAAGGATCTAGTCCATGACTCCATGATCTCGTTCTCTCTTCTTCTGTCCTGCTCTATTATTTATGTGGGAATTATTAATGTGTCTGTATGGAATGACAGGGCAGGGCAGGGCAAGGCAAGGCAAGCTTATATAGGGTTAACCTTCCTTGAGGATGCGAGGTCGTTTTTGCTATTAGGTGAAAGAGCCTTGATAAATAAGGTGTTTGCAAACTAACTATAGCCTTGCCTGCTGTCTGCCCTCACATTACTTCAGTTCTACATAAAGTACATAGATTTTGGTAGATATATCTCCCTTCAAATTATGATAAATTCAGATCCAATGCTTTTGTGTTTCCAAGCCTTCACACATAATAGTTCTGTTTATGTATAAAAAAAAACACACATCAATAATACTAGCAGCTGCTTGATCGGTTTCTTCTGCATGTGACTGACTGCAGACTAGAATTTTTCTGCTTAATTGCATGAGGGTTGACTTAATTAGACTCAATTTTTCTGTGGTTTGTCACTACAACTTAGTTCGCACTTCAATTAAATTAAATCACTAATTTTGGGAAGAAGTGAAGGTGTAAGTCATATCTGGATTGAAAAAACAAAAAGACTGCCTGATAGACTCGTAATACACATCCAATTATCTCTGAGTTTGTCATCATTATTATTAGTATTATTTTGAGTTTTACTGTTTGATTGCTAAATGAATCACCAACATAATAAACAACCCTAAGATAATATGGCTGTGAATGAGCCAAGATTGGGTTAGACCCAGCTCAAACTCGGTTTGAAATTAAGTCTAACTAGAGCTCGAAATTAGCCCCAGCTTTGATGGGCCTGGTTCGGTTTAACTTGAAATTAAAATATAACTAATTTGTTTTAAAGAATTCAAATTCCATTTATTTAGTTCAAAATTAAATTTTAATTTATGGCTCAATGATAAATAAAACAAGCTATATGATATATTTTCAACTGTCCCTAGCCTCTGTAATTAGCTCAATATCTTCAGTTTTTACAGAGACAATTCAGTGAACAACTTATTCTTACTCTACCAAGATTACTGATTGTATGGGTAGGTAAACAAGGCCTAAATACTTCTAGAAAGAGAATATGAATGGTTGTGCGTCCTAATCGAAAAAATTTCTTCCCAGATCAGACCGCTATCCGTCCGAGGTTTTCATGAAAATAAAAGGCCACCCTCATGTTATGTTCCTCTCCTTGACAGGGCCATTCAGACTAGCATGCCTCACAAACAAGGTTCCTTGTTCTGTAGTTTTAGCAGATATATAGAAGCTACTACACAGGCGATTTGTTAGATGGAGTAAGGGCTCCCCGCTGGTACAAATCATGGAAGTTTTGGATTATACATAATACAATTTTTACAACTTCAGTTATTTTGACGTACAAGGATGATGAAGATGTTTTGGCACCTCTAAATTAATCTGGGTGTCCTTAGCTTTCTCAGTGGAACTCACTTTCACAGATTAGGTTGAAGTCGCCATCCAAACATACACCTCAATATATCATCACCCATATAAAGAAGACAAAGTAAACTGCTACTCTGGTAATCATAAATGAAATTCTGAAAAGGAATTGAAGCTGTCACATACACAGATGATACAATGATACAAGTCAACTAATTCATCCTCTGTGAGAGGCTGAGAACTTCACGTTCACAATCGTGAATGACCTATATATATATGATGAATAAGGCAGGCCACCCAAAAGCCCATGGAAAATATACAAATGCGGAAAGTGGGGAGTGGACCTGGCTTTCCTCTGCAAATGCATGTGCGGGCCGGCCAAATGTGCATTCTACTTATCGTCTCAACGGGCCCAAAGATAATGTGCGAATAGAACAAGAAGAATACACACACGCATTATGTTTTATGTTTATGTCCATTTATTATTTCAGAATACTAGTGCACAGGAGATTCGTTTCGCTTCTCCAGACCATCCATCCACCAAGGGTCGCTCAAAGCTCATCAAGGGAAGGCCCTGCAAGATAAATTATATAGAGAGGTAAGCAAAATCAGTTTCCGGCACCCTTTTCTCATGGTGTTCCTCATTTTTCTTTTCCTGTTGAATTGCATTCATAATGTCGATCACGATGGTATAATCACTCAAAAATAGCCCCTCAGATTTTTCTTCTATTTTTTTCGGTCTTTCACTGTAAACGCCTCATTAGTCCTCTACTTTTCGAAAACGTGCCCACTCAGGAAAAACCTCATTCAGTCCCTCTACTTTTAAAAACGTGCCCACCCTAGAGCAAGCTGCAGCACATTCTCAAAAGTAGAGGACCAATGAGCATTTTTAACTAAGTGGTCTCCCATTTTTCAAAAGTAGAGGGACTAGTCGAGCATTTCCCGAAAGTAGAGACTCAAAAAGAGAAGAGAAAATGAGAGGACCAACTAGGGTATTATACCTTTTCTGATCTAACAAGATGTCCCTAATAAGTGAATCTCTTAATTTTGTGTGCATTATCTTTCTATCTATCTGGTCTCCAGTATACCCTACACTTAGGAACGATCGGAGGCAATACATATACTCTATTGCTAGTGCTTTTCGTTGTCCTTCTCTCCCTTTCTCTCGCTCATTTGTTTATTGTTTATTCGCCCAAATATTGTTGACATTATTGTTTATAAATCCACAAAGAATCAATTCCAAACAATGTTGCTGATAACCCTAATCTCTGAGATCTGGTTAGTTCCACATTTCCAATACTTTTGGTTGGTTTTTTTTAATCAGAGTGGTCTAGACCCATAAGATTTCTTAGGCTCGCGACGGTCACGAGCATAAATAAATCCATAATTGGGTAGGACGTTGTGTTGGCCTAGCGTTCTTACACCTAACTTCAAGTGACTAATTTTTTTTTTTAAAAAAAAAGGTGAATAAACCACTGATTTATTGAAAAGAAAGATGACAGTACAAAGTGGGAGATCCTCTCACCAGAAGTGAGGGGGTACAAAATACAGTAAATAAAACAGAGAGACAAAAAGTAGATAAAAGTTTAAGCAGGCGGAAGACACCGTCTGGCATCTCACCCCCAATTGACTATTTTGTTTGACTTAGATTTGTCCTTGCTTGCTTTTTTGCTTAGTCCTGGCAGATCAAATCATTCAAAGGTTTTTTTTAATAAAGCTGCAAAGCAGTTAATAACACCGACACTTAACAAAACACCAAATAGCTGCAGGGCAGCAAACACTCCAACAACCTACATACTTTTAAAATCTAAAATCAAATTTGGTGTAGATGTTCATCAGCCAATAAGATATTTCCCTCTTTTGATGAAATACAGACAGTTGTGGAGACTTCCTTCCCTCAACAGCAGCTTTATCAGCTACAACATTCTGTTCCCCGGAGATCAACTCGATGTGAAGCATTTCATCTTGAAATAGGACATTTTCGATATTACTCACAACAACTGAATTCTCCAATTGCCTTGCTCCATCTGGTCTTTGATGGCACTCAAGATTTCAACACAGCCTGTGAGTACACCACCAATCTTGACACCCCAATTAGTAACCAGCTGAAGAGCCAACTCCATCGCCTTGGCCGCTGCCTCCATGCATGTTTGGCTGAGCTCATCATCATTGTGTATAACAACAAAACCCATTCCTCTTGCTGTGTCATCAAAAGACCAAGTTGCATCAGTAAATAATAATAGTTTGGCATAAGAATGATGTTCAAAATTTAAGAGGAACTTCTCCATGTTATACTCCATTCCATCAATGTATTTTTAACATGGTCAATGGCCTTGCAACTAATTTTCATAAAAATCTAGTCGATCGCCTTCAAAGATTACATCACACCGAGCTTTCTAAATCAGTCATAGAGTAGCAGCCATGATAGAAGTAGCCAAACTTGGGTTCCTGGAATCATAAGGATTTAACCAACAACCATATGCTATGTTCCCACTTAACCTGATGTTGGAACCCAGGTATACATTGATCCGGGTCCAAGTATCATTGATTTTGGGGCAATGGATAAATGGATAATTCAAATTTTCCAAATCACAACCACAAAAAATAGAAAGATTGGAAGGGACCATGCTGAGAGCATTGAGATAATCATAATCCAAAATCTTACCATGAAGTAAATGTTAAGTCAACAATTATGGCTCACTAACCGGCGCATGTGAGAAATGTGAGTGAGATTAAACTAAGATTAGGTGGGTTAATTGATAGTTAATTATCCAACTCTTACCTATAAATAGGCAAGAAGATGGAGCTGTCAATTATACTATTTGAAAGTGAAAAGAGTGAGGATGAGAGAAAGTGGAGAGAAAAAAAAAAATTTGAGAGGTAACATTTTTCTCATGGTATTAGAGAGAGTAACTCTTTATTATTAGAGAGATTATAACTCGAATTTTTGGACGTGGTTTATACTCGCATTTATTTAGGGGTTTTTCACATAAAATAAGTGTCTTTTATTAAAAGGCCAAGTCACTCCACAACAAGTTTTTTTTCAAGAGGGAACTCTACACTCTACGTATGGTGGAATCCAAATCAGTGACGGAACACTTGAACACAAATCCTCTATTTTCCCAACTCACATCATTGGGACACAAAATAGAGTCAAGTGAACGTGCAGAACTTCTACTCTAAAGTTTATCATACTCATATAATCAACTCGTTATCAACTTAACAAACAATGTCCTTACAGACATTCTAGTCTTCGATGACATTACATTTGCTATTATGGAGGAATAGAGTCTGTACAAGAATGAGAAAGACAAGTTGGCAAGTTCGCAATAAGTGGAGGCCTTGACAAAATTGAGAGGAATATCAATATAACGTGGCTCCAATGGGAGCCACAATCATGACAGATCAAAATCAAGGAGTAAGAAGACTTTCAAATGCTACCGCTATAGTAAGAAAGGTCACTTAAAGAAGGATTGTTGGTATCTATATAAGAAAGATTCCAATCCTCAAAGAGATGTTACAAACACTTCAAATGATGGAGATGCCATAGTGTGTGAAGCAGTAATGACTACATGGAAAAGATTTGGGGATGTGTGGCTTCTCAATTCAGCAGCCATGTTTTAAATTTTTAATATGACCTTTTAAAGAGAATGGTTCCACCATTATGAACTTATCTGTGGAGGATCAATATACAATTGCAATGATCAAGCCTTGAAGATCATTGGTATTGACACCATTAAGTTGAAGATGTATGATGGCATGGTTTGGACTATTCAAGAAGTCAAACATGTGGAGAGTCTGAAGGAGAACATGTTGTTTATAGAACAATCTGATGATCTTGGTTGCAAAATTGAAGTCCAGAAAGAGACCATGATAATAATTTAAGAAGCATTGGAATGTATGACAGGGGACAAGATAGCTGCAAATTTATACATGCTGAATTGAGAGATTTTGCAAGAAAAAGAAGCTTCAGTTGCTAAGAGTAATCCAAGTGAAAGATGCGCAATGGCATAGCAAAGGAAACATAGACATATGTTAGAGCAAGGAATGAAGATTGTTGCAGAGAAAAATCTACTTCCAAGTCTCACAAAGATAACACTACCCTTTTGTGAGCAAGCCATTATGAGCAATTAGCATCAACTAAAATTTAACACATTTAATTCTAGAATTAGTTCAATTTGAGATGTGGTAAACACCAGTTACATTCATGGGAGGATTAAATTATTTTATACTATTTATTGATGACTATTTCAGGAGATGTTGCGTGTATTCTATCAAGAGAGACGTAGATGTGTTTCAGGTCTTTAAATTTTATAAAATGGGGTGGAACTTGAATCTAGCGAGAAGATTAAGTGCTTGAGGGCGGATAATAAAGGGGAATACACTGACAAAGAATTTGATGAATTCTGTAAACAAGAAGGTATCACAAGGAAATTCACTACAGCATACACTCTTCAACAAAATAACATGGCAGTGCAGATGAACAGGACTCTGTTGGAAAGAACAAGAGCAATGATAGGAGCTCTAGACCTAGACAAAAAAATCTTGGAAAAAGTAGTTAGCACAGCTTGTTATGAGGTGAATAGGGATTCATCAACTATAATTGAGTTGAAGACATTGATGGGGATGTGGACTAGTAAGCCAATTGACTATTCAAACATTAACATATTTGGAAGACTTGTGTATGTGATGTACAATGCCCAAGAAACTAGAAAACTGAACCCAAAATCCGGGAAATGTATATTCTTGAGATATGCTGAAAGTGTCAAGGGGTACCAATTGTGGGATCCCACTACCCACAAGGTTGTCATTAGCAGGGATATTATATCAGTACAAGTGGAGAACATAGACACTATATCAGTACATAGACACTATATCAGTAAAATGTGATAGCACTTTAAAAGAAGCTGAAACTATACTAGAGCACGAGGTACAAGAGCCAGCTGAATCTAAAGTTCCAAAAGTTTGGCATCCAACTCGTACAACAAAGATAAAAAGTTGGCATTTTAACTATATTATAGAGGGTAATATTGCATACTGCCTTCTAGGTGAAGATAAAGAGCTATCAACTCTTCAAGAAACAGTGAAAAATTCAGACGCATCTCAGTGGATGACAATAATGGAAAAAGAAATTAAGCCCTTCATAAAAATATAACACGGGAACTGGTGTCACTACGTCTAGGAAGAAAACCCATTGGCAATAAATGGGTCTAAAAGATCAATCATAATAGTGATAATCAAATAGATCGCTATCGTGCTAGATTGGTAATGAAAGGATATGCTAAGAAAGAAGGAATCGACTGCAATGAAATATTTTCCCTTATCGCTCGACTCACAATGGTCCAAGTAGTTTTGGCGATGTGTGTTACATTCAACTTATACTTAAGCAGATAGATGACAAAAGTGGATTTCTTCACTGAGATCCTAAAGAAGAGATCTACATGCTCCAGCCAAAAGAATTTGAAAAAAAAAGGTAAGGAGAACTTGGTTTGCAGGTTGAATGTCACACACCGAACCCGGCTCCCCGAAACCGATGCGCTGGCAAATGATCACACACCCATAATGCATAGCACAATAGGCATGCAAGGCCTCATAACCTATCTCAAAATAGAACATACAATCTAACAAAACTATAAATTCCAAAAATAAAAATATAAAATATACAAAATTTACTAAATGCAAGCTCAAAGTTTACAATACAAACAAAAATTTAGCTCAAATTACACCAAGGACAAATCTGCTACTTGTTCACTCCTGCTAATCTATTATACTCCTGATCTTGAAAAAAATTTAACAACCAGATTATGAGTTTAAAAGCCCAGTAAGTAACCCACAAAAAATATTTGGATCATGTGAAATTTCAAAAATTCATAAACAAAACAAATCATATCAGATGGTATAAATATTTACCAAAATATAGTTCATTAAATCAAAGTGGTTCAACAATATACAATTTAATAACAATAAAAAAAATGTCTCCTAATCACTATAGCCAAAACAAAATATCAGAGATCATTTATTTAAACTTGGTGACTTGAGTTAGAATTTCAGAGTTCATTTGTTTACCTTCGGTGATCCGAGCCAGAATATCAGAAATCATTATTCTTTCACCGACAGCAAGGTGCAAAACTATAGTCTCTTATTAGAGTTTTATGTAGACATGGTCAGTGTTCAACCGCTAGTGACAAGGTTAGTGCCTAGTAATTGAAGACTAAACATATTTATGACAAAATAACTTTAATGTCTGAAAACTAAGCTGAATATCAGAATTTCAGACAAACCAAGAAATTATAGTTAATTGAGGTTTTTACTGATACATCATGGACAAGTGCATCTATGATATGTGGTTTTGGTTTAATTATAGTTTTTAATTGCAATCTTATTGTGGTTGTAGGATCCATGGCCTCTTGTGTTGAGTCTAGACTAGTCAGTGAAGCACGAGCTCTGTTGATATCCCTCGAACAATACACATATCGAAGAATTCAACCGGACAACATATATGTGGTCTGCCAAAGTTTGGTTCAACTAATTTACAATGAAGATAGTGTTGTCTCATGGCACATTAGTGCAACATTGGAAGCAATCAAAAAGAAGCTTCATACTATGCCAATAGCGCAATTAGAAGTCATTTGTAGGGACTTCAATGTGGTAGCTCATAACATAGCTAATTTTGCTCGCTATAATCCGGCTTTGTCTCTTTTCCAACAAGGCATGGATCTTCCTCACTAGTTGAATGAGGCGGCTAAGAACATTGGCTTGTAGTTTTGATTTGTTTAGGTTGCATTTGTATTTCCTTTTAGCCTCCAGGCTTTATTTTACATAAAAAACCACATTGCTAGCAAGACTTTAAGTGGAAAGGGTGGAGTGAACTATGGAAGCTACCGGTAGCTCCCAAAGTCAATTTTTTTTATGGAAGTTTCTCCGTGGTAAACTCCACACTTAAGTTTTTTTTTTTTTACAGCTTGAGAATTGGATTGGGAGAGAACTATGCTTTTTATGGTTTATAGTTGGGAAACAACCGAACATGTTATTTAGCAGTGTAATAAAAGCATAATTTGTTAGTCTCATTGTGGATTTTGTTAGTGTAAATCTTGAGCAGATTATGAACTTATCCTTTGGGGGACTGGCTAGTTTTCAAACTTAAAGCTAGGATTGGTGACTAGAGATGCAAAGATCTGATTGTCTCTTGTGCTTGGGCTTTATGGAATGTCATGTGCAATTTAATTTTCAACAAAATCAATCCTAACTTCCATATTGTCTTCCAAAAGGGACTTCAATATGTCAAAGAGCACTCCAAGGATTTCACAACTTTCAAAAGAGAGTAGTTTCTCTCTTAACTTTACTTCCAAGCAGTTGTTCTCAGTTTTTACTGATGCCTCTTAGGTTGATGTCGCTACCCCCCACCGGTTTAGGGTTTGTTATAACCATTACCTCTAATCAAATTGTGTATATAGGTACTACTGCTGTGATTGTGGATTCTAGTTTTGTTGATGAATTTCTCACTGCCAAGTTAGCACTAGAGCATTGTTGCTGGAAGAGTTTGACCTCGGAGTTTCTCTACACGGACTGTCATAGTATATATGTGATCCTTCAAGAAGATGCTCAGGTCTCTTGGAGATATGCTGATATACTTGTAGCTTTGAGAGCTCTGTTGCGAAGGCTTTCTCTTATGGTGCTGGAGGTTATCCCTAGAGAGCACAATGCTATTACCAATGCTTTGGCTAATTATGCTAGAAACAATCCTTCACTCTCTTTGTTTCCATCGTGGTTTGGAGATCCCTCATTAGCACTAGGGAATTGTTGTTGAGTCTGCTTTTAGTTTTTGAGTCCATCTTTATTTTTAGATGTTTCCGTTTAGGTTTGTCATTGTTTTGTGTTTCTTAGTTGTTTTAGCTCCTTTGTCAAAAAAAAATCCATAAAGTTCTAGGATCCACAAAAGTGAGTTTGGAGATACAATTCAACTATAAAATAAAGCCTTGACTTCCTTTGCATCTATAACAATGTTGACGAAATCACTCATGTATCGGCTGAGACCCCAAACCAAGAGTGTGATCCCAGCTGTTCAATTACACTATGAAAGATTGATCTTACCCTTCATGCGCTTCATCACTCAAAAGCTTTGTCTAATTATCTATATTGTCTATCTCTCTATCTAATTGCAATTGCTATGCAAGAATTACAACCACTACTTGTTGTTTATCCCAGCTTTTATATCAGTTTGTCTTTAATAGCTTTGCACTCTCTTTCATCGTCCTTTTTTTAATAAAGTTATGATCACCCTAGGGGTGATGATGCCTCTATCCCCACCACAAATGGGAGATGGGAAATCCAGTTACTCATCTTAACATGTCATGCAAGTGAGGCGGGGCGGAGCGGGGCGGGGCAGGGAGGGGAATGGGATCCCCATCCCCGCTTCCCACGTGATTGGGATTCCCTGCCTCAAAATTTCTTGCAGGGGAGACTATTCACTCCCCCATGGAGATCCTACGAAGTTGGAGAATCTCCGTCCCACTAAATTTTTTTCTTATAACATTATACATGTAACACATCATATATGAAATTAAAAAAAATAAATAAAATATTCCTCAAAATAAACATAATATAATATATGAGAAAATAACAAACTAAATATTACAAATAACATAAAGTTTGAAAACAAATCAAAGGTACAAATTCATTTATAAAATTCATAATGCAAAAATTAGTTAAAAAATTTCAAATTTTATTATTTTTTAAAACTCAAATATTTGGTGATTATAATATTATATTAATATTAATTTTTTAATAAATAAAATTAATCATATGAGTCATTTAACAAATATTATATATATAATATTTAATTTAAAAGTCAGAAAATCCCCACGATGAACGGGATGGAGAATTCACTCCCAGTCCCCGCCCTGTGAGTTGGGGAGGAGTTTTCTTTCGTTCCACGCCCCACCCCGAGATATATTTCGGGGAATCCCCACCCCACTTGCATCTATCTTTCCGTCGCCATCCTTGCGGGGATCCTTGTTCACATATGGTATTGCATACAAAAATTTGATTTTTTAAATTATTTAATGCTAAGATAAGGATATTTGACAATTATCCTTTGTTCTTGCTCCAGTTCTAGTGGATGTTGTTTGGACTTATTTTCAGTTAATGCATGTGGTTTATCCACTTTTTTTCATACTATGAAATAGTATTCATTAAATTAAACACAAACTACGGTATAGAAACTTAAAAAAAATGCTTATTAATATAAATTAAAATATGAAATTCTTAGTTTATACAAGTATGACAAAATACTTATTTATAATTATATAAAATTTAAACTGCTAATATATAATTTTATTAGATAAAAAATCCTTGGGGAACCTATCTCAATTGGATTAAGGAATTGTCGGTCCCATAACCACCTCCAGGTTATTTTATTTTTTTTATTAAAAAAAAAACTCTCCTTCACTCCCTCTCTTACATGAGAAATGGCTTTATCATCATCATCATGTGGTTTTTACTTTTAATTTTTGAGACTTCTTGTACAAGCGCATAAGTTAATATTTTATATTAGCTCTGAGGTAGCTCTCTTAAATTAAAAAAAAAAAAGTTGCCAATCAAATTTTACTTGAATCTTTTTTTATATAGATTCCAATTCTTATATTAAATAATTCCATGTGTCCTATTTGTAAATTAATTGGTTTCAGTTTTTTTACTCTATATATAAATATGAAACGCTCTGATTTTTCTTTTGTTATTACTGCCTCGTGTAAGCAAATTTTTTATTTTAGGGCAAGTCAAGACACCAAAAATATAAATTTACAATTTGTAAGGGAATTCATGATTTGAATTAATTTCCTAAAACATTGGCTTTGTATTGTGTGTTCTTGTTTTTATATAAGAATG
Source organism: Dioscorea cayenensis subsp. rotundata (assembly GCF_009730915.1). Lineage (NCBI taxonomy): Eukaryota > Viridiplantae > Streptophyta > Magnoliopsida > Dioscoreales > Dioscoreaceae > Dioscorea > Dioscorea cayenensis. The sequence continues at coordinate 31,255,010 of NC_052477.1, forward strand.
GATAAATCACTTCCATTTGAAAAACAAAAAAACAAAAAAAATTTAAAAAATTAATTAAGAAAAAATTAAAATGAATAAATTTATATATATTGAGAAAAATAGAAAAGTGAATAAACCTCAAGGCTAAAAAACTTAAAAGTAAATATAGTGAAGTCACACAACAAAAACAAATTTCACAAAAAGTGGAGAAACAATACCAAAAATAATGAGTGACACTATAACTAAAATCTAAAATAATATAAATGACAATCACAGATTAAAAAAACAAAAAAAAAAACAAACAATGGCTTTTTTTTAAGAGTTAGAATTCATAGGGTCTCCTACGTCACTAGTGAGTTCTCCATGAAGATAATTGGGATCATCTCCTCAATTTTAATTTTATTTTATTATTTTTTTACTATAGTTGCAAGCAATAAATATATAATCAATTTTATCATTGATTAAACGATAAAAAAGTGTTATGTAATTAGAAATATGATTATTTCTCTTTAGTGACATATATCAATAAATTACTTTAAAGAGTGTTCCCATAACATGATGTTGGTTTGCCGTGACAACCAAAAGAGTAAATTAAATGTTTTAGGTACAATAAAAAAAAAAGTGTATGGCATGACTTGGGTTTTTTTTTTCTTTTTTAGAATATTATATTTTTTTAATTACCTAAATAAGTAAATTTTAAAAATATTACACAATTATGAAAAACTGTAAAAAAAAAACAATATTTTTTTTTAAAAAAAAAAAGGCGCATCACTTGATTCACTTGTCACATTCTGGAAAAAAATAAACGCAAGAAATAGTGAAGCATGGGATATTGTTTATTCCATCTCGGGAACGAGAGGTGCAGAGGAGATCGAGTGGCAACCCTGCAACTGTGACCTGACACGGCCATAGAAATGATGAACACCTTGAACTCGATCCTGGCATCTTTCCCTCCCACAACCCCTGGCTTTGTCAGCTCGAAGAAGCTCTCCAACAACAAGAACAAGAAGAAAAAATTAGCTTTGTGCTTGTGTAACAAATCAGACGGCGCTGAACCTGAAAAAGAGGGGGATAAGCGCAAACAGGAGCTGCTTGCCCAGATTGCCATGCTTCAAGCTCAAAAGGTTCGCCTCACCAACTTCCTCGACGAACGCTCTGCTTACCTCACCCAGTTTGGGCAAGAAGCTGAGGCTGATTTCGATCAGATTGGTGAGAAAGCACTCAAGGATCTTGACGATGCTGGTGAGAGGGTCTGTTCCACTTTCATTGTGCCATCCTTACAAATATATATATATAAGAGGAAAATCTTTTTATACTTGCTTTGAAAAAATAATGCAGATAATGGAGAAGATGGATCTCCAGATGGAGGCTTTTGAAGAGTCCTCAGAAATAATAAGACAAGAGATTGCAAAGGACGAAAAGGTTCTGGAGGATTTTGAGGAGCAAATTGAGAGGGAGCGGAATCAAGATCTCTTCTTTAAGAGCCTCTCACAGAAAGCGCCTCCAGGAAAACAAGCAGCAGAAGTGCTGAAGCCTGTTAGGGAAACCATAACAAAGAACGCAGGATCCAAATTTCGGAGAAATATTTATCTTGGTTTGATGACTTTAGTATTTGGCACCATCGGCAATTACCTGATCACTTATCCCCAAGTGGAATGGAAGAAAGTCGCAGCTTTGGGATTGATACTCTTGGGTTTGCTTGTTCAGTACATTTACGAACGAAGCTTGTCAACAGCAACCATGGAGGAAATGGAAAATAAAGATAATCCTGGGGAAGATGGATGAAAATAGCAGTGTATTTTTTTGCTTCTTCTTTCTATGATGCTGCCAGGGTTGAGAAGCTTTGCTTTGTTGTGTGAACTATTGGAATACCGTGTACATACGTACTTAAACTATAGTTACTAAAAGAAATTGAAAAATTTATGTGAAGTAAATTATAATGGAAAAATCATAGGTAAAAAGCAGGTTTAATTAGACGGATCCGGTCCATCCGAGTTCACCACGCTTCACACTAGTTTCATTTCAACTAAACCTTGGCTCTTCGAGGCATCCAAGCGGACGCCGTCCAGCGCCGATCTCTTACCTGCACCTTCACGGTTCCTCCCAGACTTACCGTCAGTTCTTGACTGCCTTGTGAGATCAGAAGAAGAAACCTTTTCTTTGATCCATCTGTATGAATAACACGTAAGGATTTGTATATATATATATATATATATATATATATAGAATTGATGTTTGTTGACGGTAGTGCCATAGCAAACCTGGTGGCATGTTCACTCCCACATGTGGGCTGCCGGCTCCATGTGACTAATTTACTTCTTGCCATACTTTTGCTTTGAATTGTTTTTGATGTTCAACACTTGGTTTCAATCAGCATTCGTGATGTATCTATTAGAAACTAGATTATATGTAGAATAGCAAGAGAGAGGAAGGACCATTTGCATGTCCTACCCATTTCCTTAACTGATTTTTAATTTTGGCTTCAAAAAGGCAATAAGAGGCAAGTATTTGCTCATTCCTGATTGCTGGTTATCAACTTTTCAAACCACAGGAAAAGGTTATTTGTCAAGAGGATGAGGATAAAATTAGTTTATTGAATAGTTAGTGGCACCACCTTCACATTCAAATGGCAGGTAACTCTTTTCCTTGCCAAGCTAGAGACTCTTTCTCTCTCATACAACATGGTTATATTAGTTTTTGTTTAGAAGTTCTGAAAAATTCGAAATCTTTTTGAGTTAATGGAATTCTGATATGTATTACAGAGAGAGAGAGAGAGAGAGAGATACAGGAAGATCTCCCCTTCTGCTAGAATCTCTGCTTCTTCTTATTAAACATGCATTTGTTTGTGGATATATTTATTTAATTGTTAAACATGCGTTTGTTTTTAGATATATTTATTTGTGCAAGGGAATGTTCCTGATGTTTGCTTATGTGCATCTGTGAATGCAAACGGTTGATCAGGCTGTCATCTCTTGCACAAGTTCTCTGTATCTCTCTCTAATTTCTGATGGTTGGTGAACAGGATGAATTGGAGATCACTGCCAAGGTTTTGGGCTAAAAAGGAGGCTACTCTATAACTTATGTGTTACATACAAAAGGAAGCAACTCAAGCCCTACTCTATAACTTATGTGTTACATACAAAAGGAAGCAACTCAAGAGATTGTTGCTAAGGGTCAGCGTTCCTTTCTCGTAATCTTTGTTAAATATTGGCTTGATATCCTTGTGATGAAGCCAAAATTTTGATCTCTCTCAATCCAACGGTCTAGATTGCTCTATTATTTATATAGAGTTATGTTTGTTGGGTGTTGTGTAATGAGAGAAAAGAGAGAAAGATAGAGAGGATGAGTTAGCCTTTCAGTATTTGGAGAGTGAAAAAGAGTGGTGTAGAGGAGAGCCTTGTCTCGCTGATCTCATTAAAAGCGAGGTAAGACCCTTGTTTTTGAGGGTAAAGGGCTAGTCCTGAGACTCAGTAATCCTCTCGTGGTTTTATGCATATTTTTTTATACTCTTGTACTTTCGTTATCCCCATGATATAGTGAGCATTGTTCTCCCGTGGACGTAGGACTGTTTCACATGAAACCACATTAAATCGTGTCTCTTACTTTATTCTTATGAGACGTAGTTGTATGTTATCCTCAGATCTGCCCATTCATCTGCTGTGATTCTTTAGAGTATTGTGATATCGCACACCAAGTTGTTCGACGAATCGCCATACTCAGTTCATGACTTCTCACACGCAACAATAATCTTCTGAGCAAGATTTTATTGTTGATTTCTGAAATCAATTTATCCGGGATTGTATGCTCCTCACTCCTCAACAATTCACATGACATGACCAGGGGAGTAGTTGGTTGTGCACACATAAATAACACTTTCAGTTTGTCTTGTATAAATCTATTTCTTGTTTGCCATCAACTGAGTCTATATCTTGAAGGCAATGCTTTGGTTTGCATCAATCTCTATTCCTCGCGTCTGATAGACAGAAGGGGTATTGATAAATTCAGCGGAACAAACCTTGAAATTATTGTAGTTAGAGTTAATGTGTGTATGTGTCTTAATCGTACTACACCACCATTTGCTTCATTCAATAGGCTGGTTTTGGTGGTATCCAAAGAGTTGAATAATGCAAAAGCTGTCTATTTGCTCATGCTATGTTATTTATTATTTAGCTTGGATTTCTTTTTTTAATATTAAGTGGTTTATTCACATTTATTAAATATATATATATATATAGCTTGGATCTCTGAACGCTGAGCAGCTGTGTAACATGCTCTTTTTATGTAACTCTGGTGCTTTGCCATGGATGAATAAATTAATCATCATTTTTGGCATAATGAAGAACCTTGCATGTGCCTGTCGTAACTCTCAGAAGATTTTTAGACTGTCATATTCTTGTTCAGTTTGCTTTTCTGTTTCATCAGGTTGAACCAAGCCACAGTGAAGAATGTATGTCTGGGAACACTGGAGCATTGTATGGTTATATTGATGGTTCACTATCCAAGCAGGTTATATTGATGGTTCACTATTCAAGCAGGTTGCAGGGCATCTTGGTTCATAATAGGAAGCTTATGATGAGATATTGGTCAAGCTACTGAAAAACTGCTAGAATCTATCATCTTTCGTATGTGAAGAGGAAAGGGAAATTCACCTAGTCCTTCTGCTCTGCCTTCGTGGTTCTCATTAATTTAGATCCTTTTATGGTTTCTTTTGCTAAGCTGCTGTACAGCTCTATTATTTATTTATTTATTTATTTTAAAATTTGTGATTTATCATACATCCATTGAAATAAAAGAAATAAATACAAATTGAAAAACATAATACAAAAATATAATATAATAAAAACAAAAACAAACAATAAAACCCACTGAAATGAGACTATGGTAGAAGGTTGACTCCTTATTAAGGGTTGTTATAGTACAGGAATGGCCACTGCCTGCCGGTGAAATGTTCTAGAAACTCCATGGCACGCTTTGATCATTGAAGAATTTTTTTATTAGTTTTTTTAAATTAAAAATAAAATAAAAAAAAAAAAATAAAAAAAAATGAAAATGAAAAGTCCTCTACTATATCATCACAATGAACTTGACAGTCAGCAACAGAGAGAAGACAGCAAGAATGTCATAGTTCATTAAATGATTAAATACAAATTATTCTGAATGTGAAGATAATGTTAGTTTTGTGGAGTGGAGCAGGAAGAGCAAATGGGTGTCATGCATTTAATACTAAATCATTAAACATAAGATGCCGATAGCCAATTGTGGATGGGTTTAGGGTGGTCTGGTAGTAGCCCATCACTTGCTCTTGCCTGACAGGATGATTAATCTCTCTGCCCCAGCCCCAGCCCCAGCCCCGCGAACCATTTATCGGGCTAACTGCTCCCAAACTTCTCCCAATCCCAAATCCAATACCAATCCAGTTCTCACTTCATCCTTCCGGAGTTCCCGACGTAGCCCTAGCTCTAGCTCTAGGCTTAAAACAAGCTATGCTCTCCTTTTCCTGTCCACGGAGTACGCCATGGTGGCCTTCACCCCTTTGTTCCCTTCCTTCTGCTTGCTCTCAATTATCAACACCACTCATTAGTTGCCGAAAAGATCAAAATCTCCATGAAAGTTGCTGCCAGCTTCGTGCTCCATGTCCGGTTAGGGCTTCTTCAAACGATGCTTCCGAATCTCTCTTTCCCCAGAGTGAATTGCAGAGCCCGAGCTTCTTAGAGTTCATCACGTCAGAGAGAGTGAAAGTGGTCTCCATGCTAGGCCTGGCTCTCGCCCTTTGTAATGCCGATCGTGTGGTCATGTCTGTAGCCATTGTTCCCCTTTCACTGGCTCATTCCTGGACCCAGTCTTTCTCTGGGATCGTTCAGGTAATTATTTTTCTCCGTCGCCTCCTACTACTATTCAGTGTCTATTTTCTTCAATAAGGAGACGCAACCGACCGACCGACCAACCTTCAGAAGCCTTTGTCGATCACCAAACACCCACTGGTAGTGGGGTAGTGGTAACCAATCAACTATACCATCCTTTACAATTTTTGGATATGTTATTAGAATTTATATTGAGATGGCAGATGGATGTGTCCAGACTCCAGATTAATGCATTCTTTTTTATTTATTGACTTTATGCCCTTTTCAGTCGGCCTTATACGCAAATAAATTTTTTTTTTTTTTCCCTCCTCCTATAAATGAACTTGATTTGGCAGTGTTATCTTTAATTTGAGGGAGGGTTCAATTGTCTTCTTCATGGGATTATCACTATCAGTCATGTTTAAGTCAGAATTGCTTTCTGCCCTCTGATTATTTATGTATAAAATCTCTAAACACAGTCATCCTTCTTATGGGGGTATTTGATGTCGCCCATAGTTGGAGGGGCTTTGGTGGATTACTATGGTGGTAAGCTGGTCATGGCATGGGGCGTTACCCTGTGGTCGATGGCCACATTCCTTACTCCTTGGGCTGCGGAGACTTCTTTATGGGCTCTTCTTGCTATGAGAATCCTTCTTGGTGCTGCTGAAGGAGTTGCACTCCCTAGCATGAACAACATGATCTCAAGGTATTGCTCTGAAATCATCTCATCTTGAAAACATTTGTTGTTTCTAACTGATTCCCTTTCATTCTGTTGCACCGAGTGTGGCTCAGGTGAATGTGTAGGTTTTGCCTTCATTCTTTTAAGTGTCCACAATTGGTAGTAAGCCTATCAGAATTGTTTAAACAAAGATTTTCTTGTAGATGGTTTCCTAAAACAGAACGATCTAGGGCTGTTGGAATTGGTATGGCTGGATTTCACCTTGGCAGTGCGATTGGACTTTTGATATCACCCATCATCATGGCAAGGGCTGGAATATTTGGACCTTTTGTGATATTTGGGTTATTTGGGTTTCTTTGGGTGCTGGTATGGCTCTCTGCGACATCAAGCAGTCCTGATAGGCATCCACAAATATCCAATTATGAGTTGCACTATATCATCAACAACCGGACGACACCATTGCCTCAGGAAAAAGAATTTGGAAAATCCAGAGTAATCCCTCCTTTTAAGAAATTGCTCTCCAAGATGCCAACATGGGCTTTGATTTCTGCAAATGCTATGCACAGCTGGGTAATTTCTCAACAGGCTTCTCTGTTTATGTCAAGAAAGTGGAAATCATTAATATGCTTTACCACACAATCTGTTGGAATAATCTAATGCAGGAGCTTGGCCATTGCAGGGATACTTTGTAATGCTTTCCTGGATGCCTATCTACTTCAACACGGTTGTTATCAATTCATTTCCGTGGAACATTATTGTCGGTGTTTTTTCCTTGTGCATTTCATTTGTCATCTTTCTGAGTTCATTGAATTTCATATTGGGCAGATTTTTCGTGTAGACCTCAGACAAGCTGCATGGTTTAGTGCACTTCCATGGGCTATGATGGCAATTTTAGGGTATGCTGCTGGCACTATATCAGACATGTTAATACGAAGTGGTGTTACGGTTACATATACACGGAAAGTCATGCAGGTATATTTTTTTTGTGGCATTGCCTTCCATTTACATTAGTGTGGAGGAAGCTAGATTTGTGAAATTGTTATTCTTTTTACATTAACCTGTGAAAATGCATGTTACCTCCAGTCGATTGGATTTGTTGGCCCTGGGATTGCACTTCTTGGTCTTAATGTAGCTAAGGACCCTTCTGTGGCTTCAGCTTGGCTTACAGCAGCTGTTGGATTAAGTTCTTTTAGCCATTCTGGCTTTTTGGTGAACCTTCAGGTGAGTGTTCAAAGATGTCCAAGTTTGCATGTGTTAGCTTTTAGCCTTTTTCTAATTTTCTTTTCCTTTGTTGAATTTCTCAGGAGATAGCACCCAATTTTGCTGGCGTCCTGCATGGTATGGTATCAGTTTCCTACTGTTCAGACTTTCTGGTTTGTTTGCTGATCCTCCTGAGTCTTACAACTGAATTTATGTTGCGTACCACCAGGAATGTCAAACACTGCTGGAACATTGGCTGCAATAGTTGGAACCATTGGAGCGGGTTTTTTTGTGGAGAAAATGGGTTCCTTTCAGGGTTTCTTAGTGCTCACCTCTCTGTTATATATGGCCTGTGCTCTCTTTTGGAACCTATTCGCCACTGGAGAGCAAGTTAATTTTGATAATGAGATTAATACATGATACTTCCAAACGTTGTCTGCCTACTGTTGTATTGCATGTATTTCCTTTTATTCAATGCATTGTTTGCTGGTGGTCTTTGATAATTTCCCTGTTATTATTTTTGCATTGTTCTAGAACAATGTCTGCAAACTCAAAATTTACCAATCACAAACAAAATGAAACCACTTCCCATCACACCATAACGAAGTTCAACAAGTTTATAACAACAAACAAGTATCATCTAAATTATAATGCAGTCTATTACATAACAGGTGCTGAAACTATTTTAAGGGTTGAGCCAATGCGCCCACTGGTTCTTCTCAGCCAGACCTTGAGGGAGAACTTGAGACAGACTTGGACAAAGAACCCACGCTGCGACTATGGGAATAACTTTCCCGGGAGTATCTCCTGCTGCTCTTATTTCTTTGGGGTGAAGCATCACGCGATCTGCTCCTCTTCGATCGCCTCATCCGGGGAGAATAACTTCTGGAATAGCTCATCCTCCGTGAATGTCTGGGTTTTGGAGAGTAACTCCTGGAATAGCTTCTCCTTGAAGTTCTCCTTATTGGCCTTGGTGAAATGCTGCGAGAATAGCTCTTATTTCTTCCTCCGGGAGAAACACTCCTTGAATGTCTCTGGACTCTTGGGGAGATACTCCGAGAGTCTGACCTGTAGCGGCTCCTGCGGACAGGGGAGTAGGAGACTCTTGGGGAGATACTCCGGGAGTCCGACCTGTAGTAGTGCCGGCGCACAGGGGAGTATGACCTCGAATCACGAGAGTAAGAACGATGTCTCATTGACAGGTGAGACACTGCCACGCCTGTAGTATGGTGATCTTGACCCTGAGTATGACCTGTACCGCCTATAGTACGGGGAGTAGGATCTATCTCTCTCACATGTATAGCTTGGTGATCTGTAACAGCGCGAATCACTTGGAGACCGACGTCGAGCTTTTAAAACACAAGTATCATTAGCATATGTTCAAACTTAAAACAAGAAAACCAACATCATTCCAGACGTATACTTAGTGGAATAACATCTATGTTCACAAACAGAACTATAGGAGAGGAGGTTGACAGTGAGACAAGAACCAATATTTCCCACACAAGTATCTTCAACTTTATATCTATACATGCATATATATATCCAGATAAACCCAACAAATTATCTGAAGGCGCAAGTAGTGCTTACAATGGAAGGTCCTCGCACCAAGATATCTGCCTGGAGTGGGCGTTCGACCACGTCTCCTCCTAGCCTGAAAGGAGAAAATTGGGAAATAAGACAATGATACCAATCTAAAAACCTGATCGCATGCGAAAGAATAAAGCACAGAACTGAACGAAGTTTGCATTGCCGCATGATATTGAAGTAGAGCCAATGTAAGTTAAAACAAAATTGTTAATTGCACACAACCCTTGGTTATATTGTCTGGTTTTGCTTGATCAGGTTTGATTTGATTGTTAGGATAAAGCTTTTGAAGTTTGATGAAGAGCAGCTACGCACAGCTAGCCTGCTTCCAAAAACACTTCAAAGGAACAACCCCTCTCAAAAATCACTCAAAGCATCAATCGCCTCAATGGACAAATTCCAACTTAATAATGGAATGAACTAAATCATGATATTTGAAATGCTGCTTTACCTTTTCGACAGTGATAGCCCGACCTTCAAGCACAGAACCATCAAGATACTTGAGGCAGCGATTTGCATCTTCAATTGTCTCCATGGTAACAAATCCAAAGCCACGGGACTCTCTTGACCATGGATCCACCACAAGATGTACATCACTCACCTGTAGGCATGCATGACAAAAGAGGAAGGCATATAAAGAAATCTTCATAAACACCAAAACAAAAAGACGTTGAGAACGAACATGAAAACTTGTTACGAAGAACCATGATGTAGCTAAACTCATGGAAGCATGCCTTACTTTATATATGTTATTTTATTTTATTTTTGTTTTATTTTTATTTTTTGAAAACATACAAAGCTAAGACATATATACCTTTCCTTCAGTGGCAAAATGCTTCTCTAGTTCATCCTTTGTAAGGCGAGAAGACAACCCTGTCACATACAAGTTATTTCCAGGATTTTCAACATCACTGAAATCTGGGCTCCTGAGAGTGTCGAAAGTGTGCCATCAGCAAAATGTAGAAAATTTTAAAACAATATTAGAAAAAACGTTGGGTTCAGCAAAATGTAGAAAATTTTAGAACAGAATTATTAGAACACAAATACCTGGAGCGAGATCTGGACAAAGAGCTAGAGCCAGATCTAGCATCTCCATAAGGGGAAGGGGAGCGTGATGCATACCTGGGTGAAACACATAACAAGAATCCTGTGAGATAAGCAAATGACATCGCCCATTACAAACATGTTTGAGGGTGAAAAGAAATCTCACCTTGACCTCCTCGAGTAAGACATCTGAAACAAAAGAAAAGAACAACATTAATTCACAGTTTGCTACTAACAAGAATGAAAGAAAGAGATACAACCAATTGAAATTTCTCACGTTAACGGACGGAGTAACAAAATATCCAAAACCTCAAAATAAATAAATAAATAAATAAAGACTATGTTTTGGAAATTACAATGTCCATGCTCAATTGATTTTGCAGATGCAATTTCAATTTCATAAAAAACATGCTAATGCAACTACAATAAATTACGATGTCCGTGCTCAATTGAATTTGTTGATGCAACTAAAATATATATATATATATATATATATAGGCAAAAAAAGAAAAAAATCATGAGATTGTGAGATGAAGACAGGCCTCTATATTTATCAAAGATTGTAATGAAACAAGAAGAGAAAAAGCCCCTGACCCTATTACCAACCAACAGCAGTTTATCATCAACGGCACAATTGGATTGGATCTGCCATCTAAAGCTGTCTCGGAGCTCCTTTGGACAATTTTTTCCCTTTAGTTTCTAGATAATAAAACGTTATTTATAACAAAAAGGAATAAATTTTACTATTAGCACGATCATGAACACATAACACATAGCGATAAAATTTACAGAAGTTATCAAAAAATCATCAGTCCTACTTACCTTGCAGGGACTCTCTCTCTCTCTCTCTCTCTCTCTCTCTCTTCAAATCCTACCGTCTTCTTTCCTTCCCGAATCCCTACCTCTCCTCCAGGAAATCTCGATGCGTAAATGGGACGCGGACGCTAGCACGACCTCGTCCTTATATAGTAAAGGTGCCAGCCGAACCTTCTGGACTAGCGTACCAGAGCCACACCTTCTAATCGGATGCAACACTTTGAGATTCGTATTGCCTGGCTGAATTTTTTGGGGAATTTAAAAATATTACAATAAATATTTTTCCTATTTTGAAATACGTGGGCCATCACTGAAAATAAATAATTATTAAAATAACATTCTTGCTAAAATACTTTTTAAAATAAAAATTTAAAAAAAAACTTATGATTTCACATATTTACAAAATAAAAATTAGTTTTTTTCATTTGTTCTTCCTTTTTGGCATGAGCAAAGTCATCAATTTATTTAATATCTAAAAAAGAAATTTTTAATATAATTTAAGTTTTTTTTTGAAAATTTTAAAAATATTATTAGATTAAAAAATATATGTTTTTATGACATATGAGATGGATTCTTAAATGAATTAACAATTTTACCTTTACAAGTGGTAGCTGAAGAAATTATGAAAAAAAAAACTTATCCCTATTTGTAGACCTATAAAATCACAAGATTTTTTAAAGCTATATTCTCTGATAAGAGATCATAAATATTTTTTTATTATTTAACACGAAAATATAATCACTTCTTCAAAAACAAATGCCATAGATAAATTTATTTCTAGCCTTACTTCTATTTTTTAAATAAATATTTACCATAGATAAAATATTAGAATATTGGGTTATTGTTAATGGATAATAATGTACATGTTCTTACAAATAGACATAATTAAGAAGTGTTCCATATTCGTATATATTAGCAATAAAAACCATTAAAAGACTTATCAATTTTTTTTTTCTTTCTTTTTTTTTGACATTAGCAACAAGCACCACTTCAGGAAGAGATTATAAAAAGGACATACATATACAATGGTGCACTAATTATAGTGTCTTAACGACTTTTAAAAATTTATTATATGGGTCAGACTAGAGAGCAAAGCAATAATGCCCTGTCATATGTACGCAATATAACATATTATGAATAATTTTGCATGGGATAATTTTCATGTTTTTATTTCACATTTTACCACAAAATAAAGTTATCAAATCCAAAAAAAAAAAACTATGGAGTATAGAACAAAATTACTTGCTATGGATTATAAAAAAAATGTCCAAACTTATAATCAATTTTAAAATATTAATTTCCATTATAATTTTATTACCTACAAGTCGAGTACAAGATAGGTAAATTTCAATGAAAACTTCACCTGGACAAATCTAATTATGACTCAAATCTTTTGTTAGTAATCAAATCTCTCGAAGACCCCGATGTTATTATGCCAAGTGTTTACCATGACATGATGAGATAAAGATTTACAAGATGGAAGACATAATGATAGATCTTTACTTCTTAGATTTGGATCCGTTATGCTGCAGGTCGGCCCACTGGCAAAGATTTTACTAAGATGGCTATATTTCGGCCCGTTATCACCTATGAAGATGTAGTATATATATGGACGGCCTACCACACAAACCCACCATGTTTCCTTGTTTTGTTTTTGTGATTCGTCTGGTGGTTCTTTGTAATTGCCTTTTGGAGCGAAGGATCCATCTCTCTCTCTCTCTCTCTCTCTCTCGTTCTTTCCCTTCCTTCCTTGTACCCCGAACGCAAGAGTAAAAGCACAAGGCTTGCGTCAAAGCTCAGTCCGTTTGGAGGAAAGAGTTCCCAACCGCAAACTGGAGCATGGCCTCCGGTCAGGATTCCGCCGGGACGACGCTGATGGATCTGATCACATCGGATCCGTCTGCCGTCTCCGCCGGCAATTCGTCAACCGCACCACCGGCTCCTTCATCCACCCTTGGCAAGCCGACAACCACAGAGCGGAAGTTTAAGATGGCTTCCCTGATGCAGATCCAGAATGACACGATCGCCGCAGCCAAAGCCCTCAACCCCGTCAAAGCCATTCCTCAACGACAACATAGGAAGGTTCCAATGTTTGCCATCCCCCTTTCTTTTTTTGTTTTTTAAAGCTTTTGATTTTTTTATAAATTTTTTTTTTTTTTTATTTTTGCTTCTTGATATGTGAGTAATGTAGTCTTTGATCCTAGGAGAAGAACTTAGGATTTGTTGAATAACATGATCCCAATTGTTGCAGCCTGTTTCATATGCTCAGCTGGCACGTAGCATCCATGAGCTTGCCGCCACATCCGATCAGGTTCTTCTTTAGCCCGTCATCTTTTTGATTAAAATTGCCTCTCGGGAACTCTGGTATCTAAATTTGACTGCTTGTGGTGTTCAGAAAGTCTCCCAGAAGCAGTTGTTGCATCATGTGTTTCCCAAACTTGCCGTGTACAACTCAGTGGACCCTTCTTTAGCTCCATCTCTCCTCATGGTGTGCTCCTCCTTATTACCTCATTCTTTATCAATTCAGATGCAAACTTTTTTTATACCCCTTTCTTAATGACCTTGACATAATGTGGATGAAGTATGATGCATGATGAGAACCCCCTACCCTAGATTTTTATTTCATTCTGTTGTCCTCATAAAAGAGCATGATTTTTTTTTTTTCCTGTTTTGCAGCTCCATCAACAATGTGAGGACAGGAACATTTTACGCTATGTTTACTACTATTTGGCTAGAATTTTGTCTGATAATGATGCACATGGATTGAGTCCTGGTGGTGGAATACCCACACCGAATTGGGATGCACTTGCTGACATTGATGCTGTTGGAGGGGTCACCAGGGCAGATGTTGTACCAAGAATTGTAGGCCAACTTACCTCAGAGGCCTCAAACACCGATGTTGAATGTATTTTCGATCTCTTATTGCCACTTAAAGTATTAGGTTACACAATTTACGCCTAGCATCGGCAGATGTCAAGTTAATTTTTATTTCTTTTATGCAATGGAAAACACAGTATGCCTTTCATGTTAATAAAATGATGCTATAAACGAAGTATTGTACACTAGTAGTCTCTTGTTTCTTTGTGAATCCTACCATGCCTTTTTTTTTTGACTATTTGTTTGCCTTCACAGTTCATGCACGCAGGCTTGCAGCTTTGAAGGCCCTCACTTCAGCATCTACTAGCAATTCGGAGGTTGTGACCAAGTTATATGAAATTGTGTTTGACATTCTAGAGAAGGTGTGTGCTGTACTCATTCAAATTGCATTAATGTAGGCTGCATATACATGGCTTATTAACTATGCTAACAAGCTTAACTTTTGTTAACTACTATTTGTATTCCAGGTTGGAGAGACAAAGCAAAAACGTAAAAAGGGCATTTTTGGCAAGCAAGGTGGTGACAAGGAGGTGATCTCTGTCTTTATTACTTCATGGAGATAGTTTTTCCTTTTATGTAATTTGCATCTTATATTGCTGTTGTTGTTGCTTGTTACAAAAGAAGCGAATGATAATCTGTATATCTCATTGATGAACTAGAACCAAACATATATAGGTGGTATTTAGCTCTAAACTTGGTAGCTCTAAAATTGGAAAGATTACAAAGAATAATATCTCTAAGATTATGTCTAAGAATCAACTATTAATATCTCAGATTATGCTTAAGAATAAGTAATTTACAGCTATTTACAACACTCCCCCTCAAGTTGGAGCATAGATATCAGTCATGCCCAACTTGTTACAGATATAGTCAATCCGAACCCCACTAAGAGCCTAAGTGAAGATATCTCCAAATTGTTCTCTAGTCTTTACATATTTTGCAAAAATCAAATTCTGCTGAATCTTTTCACGAACAAAGTGACAATTGATCTCAATGTGTTTAGTGCGTTCGTGAAACATAGGATTAGTGGCAATATGGACAACAGCTTGATTATCACACCATAGTACAACTGGAATTGATGTTTTAAGGCCCATTTTTGGTAATAACTCATATATCCACATACTTCACATACAAATTGTGCCATAGCTCTATATTCAGACTCTGCACTAGAACGAGACACCACATTTTGTTTCTTGCTTTTCTAGGATACCAAGTTTCCCCCAACAAACACACAATACCCTGTAGTTGAACGTCAGTCTATCTTTGAACCCGCCCACCCAATCCGCGTCAGAAAGACACTCAATGTCACCATGTCCATGATTGCTGTATAATATGCCACTTACAGGAGCCCCTTTTAAGTAACACAAAATCTACTCCAGTGTTGCCCAATGATGAACTGTTGGAGAAGACATAAATTGACTCACTACACTAACAGAGTAGGCAAGATCTGAACGAGCCAATGTAAGATATTTCAATTTCCCAACCAACCTTCTATACTTCTCGGCATCTTCAAACAAATCACCATCCTTTGTCAGTTGAGAATTAGGAGGCATTGGAGTGCTACATGGTTTGGCTCCCAACTTTCCTGTGTCAGTCAATAAATCCAAGACATACTTTCTTTGGGATAAGAAAATACCTTTCTTACTTCCCATTACTTCAATCCTCGAGAAATATTTCAATGCTCCTAGATCTTTGGTGTGGAATTGAGTGTGAAGAAAGGATTTTAAAGCTGAAATTCCTATAGAATCACTCCTAGTAATGACTATATCATCAACATAGACCACATGAAGAATGATACTTGAGCCCAATTTAGAATAAAAGACTGAGTAATTTGACTTAGTCTTTGTCATTCCAAAACTTTCAAGAGCTTGACTAAATTTCCCAAACCAAGCACGTGGGCTTTGTTTCAATCATACAAGGATTTACAAAGACGACACACCTTGCCAAACCCCCCCTGAGCAACAAAACCAGGTGGTTGCTCCATATACACTTCTTCATTGAGGTCACCATGTAAGAAGGCATTTTTGATGTCTAACTGATGTAGAGGCCAATCATATGTTGCTGCCAGAGAAATAAACAAGCGAACAGAAGTTGACTTGGCCATTGGAGAAAAAGTATCCAAATAATCCACATCATAAGTCTGAGCATATCCTTTAGCCACAAGACAAGCCTTGAGGTGAGCAACAGAACCATTAGGATTTACTTTGATGGTGAACACACATTTACATATAATAGCCTTTTTTCCGGTAGGTAAATCCACTAAATTCCAAATATCATTAGTATATAAAGCATTCATCTCTTCTATCATAGCAGTTCGCCAACCAGGGTGGGATAAGGCTTTAGAGACAGTTTTGGGAATAGAAGTAGATTCAAGAGATGCAACAAAAGAACAAGAAGATGAAGACAAATGATTATAAGAAACAAAAGATGAAATGGGATAAGTGCACTGTCTTTTACCTTTACGAACTGCAATAGGAAGATCAAGATCACTAATCGTAGTATCTAATGGCATTGAAGTTATTTGCATAGGACATGGATGAGGCCTTTCTCGCCTAGAATAAACCTGCCAAATAGGGGGTTTTGGTGGAGGTGGAGGAAGGTCACTTATTCGAGTTGTGACAGTATAAAGGAGCAAGTTATCATCCTCCATAGAACCAGAAGACGTGGAAGGCGAGGAGAAGAATGGAATATGTTCTTGAAAAGTAATATCAACTGACACAAGGTACCGATTAAGGGTAGGGGAATAACAACGATAACCTTTTTGTAACCGAGAATATCCAAGAAAAACACATTTCAAAGATTTCAGGTCCAATTTAGTGAGATGAGGTTGGACATCACGCACAAGACAAGTACTACCAAAAACTCGAGGTTCTACAGGAAACACAGATTTTAGTGGGAAATAAGATATGATAAGGACTCTCACCATTAAGAACAAAGGAAGACATACGAATAGTCAAGAAACAGGCTGTGGAAATAGCATCTACCCAAACCTGTTTAGATACTTGCATTTGGAAGAGGAGTGCTCATGCGGTTTCAAGGAGTTACCTATTTTTCC
Source organism: Dioscorea cayenensis subsp. rotundata (assembly GCF_009730915.1). Taxonomy (NCBI): domain Eukaryota; kingdom Viridiplantae; phylum Streptophyta; class Magnoliopsida; order Dioscoreales; family Dioscoreaceae; genus Dioscorea; species Dioscorea cayenensis. The sequence continues at coordinate 31,272,087 of NC_052477.1, forward strand.
ATGTAGCTACTCCATTTTGAGATGGAGTATCAACACAAGATGATTGGTGAATGCCATTCTGGACCATGTAAGTCTGAAAAGAATCTGAAAAATATTCTTTTGCATTATCATTTCTCAAGGTTTGGACAGAAATATTGAATTGTGTTTTTATTTCGGCACAAAATGCATTGAAATGAGTAAATAACTCAGAACCATTTTTCATAAAAAAAGGATAAGTGACTTGAGAAAACTCATCAACAAAAGTAACAAAATATTTAAAACTAGGTTTGGACCAAACAGGGCACGGACCCCAAACATATGAATGAACCAACTCATAAGGAGAATTGGCTCTGTTATTGACTCGAGGAAGAGAACTCAAACGATGATGTTTAGCAAAATGACACGCTCATAGTCTAAAGAAGACAAAGCATGAAACTGAGGACATAATTTCTTCAGCATTGGTAAGGATGGATGACCAAAACAACAATGAGCTTTAAAGGGAGTGAGGACACTAGAACAAGCAATGGATCTCGGCAATTTTGTATCTAGAATGTAGAGGCCTTTAGATTCATGTCCCCTTACCAATAATCTTCTTCGTTAAAAGATCCTGATTGATGCTGTAATCAGGAAATAATGAGACAAAGCAATTCAAGACAAGTGTAATTTTGCTAACAGACATGAGATTAAAAAAAATCAGGTAGATTAAGAACAGATGACAATGATAATGAAGGAGTTAGATCAACAATGCCAATACGAAGAACACAAGAATTAGATCCATCTGTCAAAGTGACATTAGATGGAGATGTGTGAGGTTCAAAATTGGATAGGAGTGTAGGAACCTGTCATATGATCTGTGGCACCAGTGTCAGTGACCCATTTGGTCGAAGAAGAGATAAGACATGTACTTGGATTACCTGACTCAACGATTGCTGAGATAGATTGAGATAAAGACTTTAAATTATCTTGATATTGAAGGAATTTTGCATATTCATCCGCAGAGATTGCACATGTGCTGTCAGAGGAACTTGAGATGGTATCAGTGGCTGCAACATGAGTTGAGTGAAATTTTTGATTTTGTGACTTCTGTTGTAATTTTCTACAATGTCGCTTTGTATGTCCTGTCTCATGACAGTAATAACAAACAATTCCCCTTGAGTCCAAATTCCTATCTTGAGTGCTTCCACTTCTGTTATTGTTTTTGGCATATGCTTGTCCTGTTTTTGATCCACGACTAACAAGTGCACTATTAGTTTGAATGACTGAAGTGATAGATGGATTATTATCAACTTGCAGTATCGTCGTAAAAACATCATGTAAGTGGGGAATTTCTGCACTAGATAAAATCTGGGACTTAGCAAACTCAAATTTAGAGCCAAGTCCGGCTAAAAAGCTCATGATAGCCATCTTTTCCCGTTGAGCCTGCTAAACTTTCACATCAGGATTAAAGGGCAACAAGACATTTAGTTCCTCATATGTTTTCTTGAAGTGCATGAAATATGCCATTAATGATTTCTCTTGTTGTTCAGCCCGATAAAATTCCTTACAAACATCATATATGCGTGAGATATTCTCTTTACCTGAATACAAAATTTATAAATACTCTATTAAAGATTTAACAGATTCACAATGACTAATAAGCAAAAATACCTCACTTTCAATGGAGTTTCTGATTTGCAAAATCAACCGAGCATCATCCAGCAACCAAACTATCTTTTTGTCATCATCAATTAGTGGATCTTTCGTCAAATGGTCATCCTTGGAGATATTCCTTAAATAAATTTTGATGGTATTGTTCCACTCCAAATAATTAGAGTCATTTAACTCCTGTTCTGTAACTCGGGACAACATAGGGATAACATCTATTACCACCACATTCTTCGACTTTTCACCGATATTGGCACAACACAAACCAAGTAGATCAGCTCCACTCACTACAAACGTGACACCAACAACCACAAAATCTTCACGGTAAGCAAGGCCAAGAATGCTGCTCAGCAAGCAACTCCCTCAAAAATGAGAAAACAAATCAGAAAGGATCCAAAATAGAGAAAAAGAAGCCAGTACATCAATTGTCGCCGGAAGTTGACACGCGCAGATGAGGACCGGTCATCGGAAACCCAGACCAAAAACAAAACAAGAACCCTAAATCTCTGGTACCATGTCACAAGAGAAGAGAATGACAATCTGTATTTCTCATTGATGAACTAGAACCAAACATATTTAGGTAGTATTTAGCTCTAAACTTGGTAGCTCTAAAATTGGAAAGATTACAAAGAATAATATCTCTAAGATTATGCCTAAGAATGAGCTATTAATATCTCTAAGATTATGCCTAAGAATAAGTAATTTACAGTCATCAGATGTGATTTTCTTTTACAAGCAATAACCTTTCTAGACATAGCATGTGTCAGGTGAAAAAGAAAACCCACCTCATATCATTGAGAAGCTTATGATCTAATCTGTGTAAACTTTGTGATGTGGTTTTCAGCTACTTCTTTAGTTGCATAATAAAGGCTACATGTCTAGAGTTTTAAGATTCTAGTCTTCATGAATTTCCATTGTTTTAGTTATTAATTTTGTAATCTTAATACCCTATGGCTAATATATATATATATATATATATGTTGATAATTGCAGTCTATCGTCCGTAGTAATTTGCAGTATGCAGCTATTAGTGCCTTAAGAAGACTTCCTCTAGATCCCGGTAACCCAGCATTCCTCCATCGGGCTATACAAGGGTATGTTGGTATAAACCTTGAATGTGTTTAGACACATGTTGGATGAACCAATCACTAATATATTCATACATAGTGTTTAAAATTTTATAAGTATCATCTTTGTTGTTCAATTGTTATATTGACATACAAGAGATATTATTGTCATTTACTGAAAATGTGCAAAGCTTAATGTGACTTTAGGATTTCATTTGCGGATCCTATTGGTGTAAGACATGGACTAGCAATCATCTCAGACATAGCCACAAGAGATCCATATTCTGTTGCCATGGCCTTGGGTTAGTATTACTTTACCCAAAAAACCTCCTCTTTTGTTGGTTTTTTTTTTTTTAAATTTGTTCAGAGAATTTCTGTTTTCCTTGAAATGCCAGATCTGATGTCTTGCACTCTAGCATTGACATTATTTGAAAGGGCATGATTATTAGTACACCTCAGGACTTTGGCTTAACCTATATACTAATTTGCCTTCAAATAGTTTCACATGGAGATTCCATTATAATCTTTTGCTCATTTTTTCTTTTGCAGGAAAGCTTGCACAACCTGGAGGTATACTTTTATTGCTCAAGCTTCCATTTTCAGGGATTCTCTACTACATGAAAAAAATATAGCCTGCTGAGCATCTTGTTTTCTTATGAATTTCCACCTTCTATCTGTATTATGTCAGCATCCCATTCCATTATTATTTAAATGTCTGTCTCCAAAGTTAATTAACTAAGCGCTGCTAGTTTTCCACATATGAACAAATCAATTTATTGCTAAATATGTCTTCTATTAAATGTCTCCTTCTTCTTTAGGAAGCAACTATGCTTATTGGCCTCACACAAATCTTTAATTGGAAAAGAAATGTTTTAGTACAATGCAAGAATTTGAGGATAACACAGACTCATCTCCCTCCTTTCCGTGTTTGTTGCATCAGCAGAAATGGATCCTTTGTAAATTTCTCTTCCACAACTTACACAAAATGGATCCTTTGTAAATTTCTCTTCCACAACTTACATTATGTGTTTTCCACATGTTATTATTTATACTTGACATAGACTGGCCCCAAACAATTCCTTTTTTTCCTTGTGTACAGAGCATTTTTCTATTTATCTAATTCTCCGAAATGTTTTTTGTGTCATCTTATTACACAGGTGGTGAAGGTTTAGGGTAAAATCTCTCTTCATATTCTATTGTTGTCAGGAAGGCTGGTTGAGATTTGTCATTGTATATATGTTTTAACTTCTCTTACATTTTGTATAGAATCTAGAAATCTCATATTTTATTTGTTGCTTAAGATCGTATATTTGAGCTTATCTTTATTCCCTTTACAAAGCAAATATGGATGCTATCTGCAAGATTTTGGATGATATGATGATATGGTATCTCCCATGCTTGTAAAAGATTTTCGTAGTTTGCCTAAGACAAAAAAAAACTCTCTTTGAAGCAGGTGCATTGCTGGATGTTCTTCATCTGCATGATGTACTTGCCAGGATTTCCCTTGCTAGGTTATGTCACACATTATCTAGAGCTCGTTCATTGGACGGTATGCATGTAATATGAACTCAGAAGTTATAATTCTTATGCATTTGATTTTTCTTGTCATCTTCCACCTGCCATTTATGAAATTCAAATGCCTGACTTTCACAGAAAGGCCAGATATTAAATCTCAGTTTGCTTCTATACTGTACCAACTTCTTCTGGATCCTAGTGATAGAGTTTGTTTCGAGGCAATACTATGTATACTGGGAAAATTTGATAATTCAGAAAGGTAGTTGTTTGCTTTATTTATATTTCACTGAGAAATGTTTGAATTGGTGAATATTTTTTCATGATTGAACTAATTTATATTTGTGTTCTTTATATTATTTTATTTTAGGACTGAAGAGAGAGCTGCTGGATGGATTAGATTGACGAGAGAAATCCTCAAGTTACCTGAGGCACCTTCAGTGTCATCAAAGGATAACACTCAGTCCAGAGATGCTCTTCCACCAAAACCGAAGAGCGACAAGCCTGGTTTGAAGTCAAAACGCCCTCAGCCTCTTTTCAAACTTGCAATGAGAAGGTATAGTATTTCTTTTTCTAGTGTTATTATACTGGGTAATTTTATTGGTGGTGCACAACTGCACCTGTAGCAGAGCCATTCCTTATTTGTCTATGTAACTTCTTATTAATTTCCCTAGTATTGTGTTAACTTGGTTTGTTCTTATTTTTTCCTGATCTAGATTGGAAAGCTCTTTCAGAAGTTTTTCTCGCCCTGTGCTGCATGCAGCGGCTAGAGTTGTTCAGGAAATGGGAAAGAGCAGGGCCGCAGCTTATGCTTTAGGTGTTGCTGACATAGATGAAGGTTCTCAGCTCTACACATATTCTGACAATGTTGAATCAATGGATTCAGATCTGAATGATGGCTCACAAACAGAAGGTATTTATTTGGATTCATTTGTCTTGAGTCAGTGCTGAGAATGATACTGACAGGGTTCATCATAAAAGTTGTAACTTAATCCTAGAAACAGGATTCTTTATGCTGGAACTGATTTAATTTGTTTCTTTTTTCTTGACGAGAAGACTACATTGTCTATATGGATTTGAAGAGTACAATAGTGCTGAAAAAAGTTGAATCTCAATGGCATAACAATGGGCCCCATCATGCATAGATGGTTTAGATCAACTTGAATCACAGTTTACAAGTTTACTGCTTGTATTTTAGACAGATTAAGTTGAATATTCTAGTAAGGATTTATTTATTTTTATTTTTTGGCATTTCTGAATCAAATTCCTACTCTGTAAAAGTGATCCTTGGTTGTCATGGCCCCATTGACATGGTTATCGCTATTGGATTCCATCCTATCAGAGCCTAATTTTCATGCACTTAACTTTGTTCGAGGTTTTAGTGCCTGTAGCAAATTTTGAGTTTTAAATTTGGCTGTTTTCATGACTTTTCTGTTTCTTGAATATTTCCTAGAGCAAAGGCAATTGCCGTGATATGCATGTGCAAATCATAGTATACTATATATCCTCTTCTCATTTCTTTTTTTTTTTCCCTCTCTTCCCCCCCTTTTTTTTCCAGCTTCCAGAAAGGCATTATCCTTATCTAATGGACCCAGTGGTAAGGATACTATTGCAGGTTTATTAGCTTCGCTCATGGAAGTAGTGCGCACAACTGTTGCATGTGAATGTGTTTATGTTCGAGCCATGGTAATAAAGGCTCTAATCTGGATGCAAAATCCGCATGAATCTTTTGAGGAATTGAAGGACATCATTGCATGTGAGCTCTCTGACCCAGCTTGGCCGTCAACATTACTAAATGAGATTTTACTTACACTGCATGCTCGTTTTAAGGTACTCCATCCTGGCTGTCATTTCTTTTTCCCTTGTTTTTGTGGGTGATCTACTACTTGTTAGTGTTTTTATTTGTCTTATGTTCTGCATGCTTAGGCTCTTATGAGTGAAGGGCTCCACTGATGCCTGGGAAGAAAAAAAAAAAAGCTTCCAGTAAACCGACTCACTTCCATTGAATTTCCATTATCCTAACCACTTTTGAATTAGTCCTGAAATTTAAATTTGTGATTTTTTTTGAATTTTTTCTTAGTTTCAATGCAAGCCAAATTGAGGACCTTATTTTTGAGATTCAAAAATTTCAAAAATTCAATTAAGATTTTCTCTTCTTCTCGTCTTGTATAATAGGTAAATTTGGATCAATTAAAATTGCTCATAATGGTTGACGTTCTTGAGCTTCTTATTTCTTATTTGTAATTACTAGTTAATAGGACATTCTTCATGTTGCAACCTTTGTAGCAGAAGTTTTTTTCCCCCAATGTTGCTACAAAATTTTCTGCCAGTGAGGTTCTCATTTGTTATTATTTTATTATTAACTATTTGGCCTGGTTTCAATAACTTCCTATATTTAAACTTGACAAGTGATGAACTCTTATAACTACCCTTATTGTAACCCCTATTTATTAATTGTCCCCCATGGAAAATGAACTGGGCATGTCATACCCCAACTTGTTAATAGATTTGCATATTCTTACTCATGCTTTGTTGAATTCCACGCCATATACTGTTTTGGTATCAGTTTACAATTATTGGATATTTTTTAAGCCTCAGATTTTTATCACTTTGTTTTTATGGAATGTTTCACTTTCTTTTTATGTATCAGGCGACTCCAGACATGGCTGTCACCTTGCTTGAGATAGCCAGAATATTTGCCACAAAAGCCCCTGGAAAAATTGATGCTGATGTGTTGCAGCTGCTATGGAAGGTGTGAATACCATAAGTGAATCACTCTCATTTTGGTTTAGATTTAAGCATCATTGCTTGCTTCTTGCATGTCATGGATGATTATCATTGTCGTCTTCATGTTTAATGTGTGTAATTGTGCAAGTTTTCTGTAAGTCCTTGAAATTTTCACAAGTAAAGCAAGTCATTATGATTTTTTTAAGAAAATTTTCTATCATATGAATTCTTATGCAGTAAGTTTGGTTGATTTGGGTTGGAGATCTTTTCTTATTTTACCCTATTGGCATTATGGAAAATGAATTACCAACAGAGTTGTATTGAGTTAACTTACTGGTTGGTAAACTGTAGTAAGAATATTGAATACTTGGTTGTGGCATACCGAGGTTCATCAGGTTGGATTTTGTTATAGGTCTTTTAAGGCCGCACTAAGCTTTATTGTAAATAGTCTCTTGAATACAGTAATTCTTAGCAATATGATTCATTATCTCAAAATAAAAAATTTTGGTCCTTTCAGACATGCCTTGTTGGAGCTGGACCAGATGGAAAGCACACAGCATTAGAAGCGGTTACTATTGTGCTTGATCTTCCACCTCCTCAGCCTGGGTCAATGTCTGGACTTACATCTGTAGATAGGGTATCAGCATCTGATCCAAAGGCAGCTCTGGCATTGCAGAGACTAGTGCAGGCTGCAGTAAGGATTATCCTAACATTCGAGTTATTCCTTAAGAAATTTGAATGCATATTCAAGTAAACACGAACAATTAATCTTAGTCACTGAGCATTCGAGCAGGTGTGGTTTCTTGGGGAAAATGCAAATTATGCTGCATCTGAATATGCTTGGGAATCTGCAACACCTCCTGGTACTGCTTTAATGATGCTAGATGCTGATAAAATGGTCGCTGCTGCTAGTTCTCGGAATCCTACACTTGCTGGTGCACTTACACGACTTCAAAGGTGTGCATTCAGTGGGAGTTGGGAGGTACTTCTTCGAACATACTTCTTTCTCTCAATAGTAATTAATCATAAGAGGCTCATTATTTTCTTGTTGCTTTTCTTATTGATAAAACCTGCAGGTACGAATTGTTGCTGCTCAAGCTCTCATGACCATAGCAATTAGATCAGGAGAACCTTACCGGTTGCAGATATATGAATTTTTACATGCTTTAGCTCAAGGTGGGGTGCAATCTCAATTTTCAGAATTGCAACTTAGTAATGGGGAAGATCAAGGTGCTAGTGGTACTGGTCTTGGATCTTTAATTAGTCCAATGTTAAAGGTTCTTGATGAAATGTACAGGGCACAAGATGATTTGATAAGGTAAAGGAGAATACCATCCATTTTAATTGCATGAAGGGCTATATTTTGTTCAGAATGCATGTTCTTTGTTGGTGTGTAGGGATATGCGTAATCATGATAACAACAAGCAAGAATGGACGGATGAAGAACTCAAGCAACTTTATGAGACACACGAGAAACTTCTTGATCTGGTGTCTTTGTTTTGTTTTGTTCCACGAGCAAAATATCTTCCTCTTGGGCCTACAAGGTAATTTTACAAATTTGCATTTTGCTACTTTAAAAGTTCTGGTCAGAGTCTCAAAAGAAGAAAAAAAAAGAAGTTATGGTCAGTTGTGACCTTCTATTTTGACATCAGCAGTTTGATTTGTCCTTTTTTGAACTTTGATGTCATATATCATTTGACTAGCTGTCCCAGAGAACTTTGCAGACAGTTAGTGGTGCTTGGTGCAATAGAATCTCTTTTATGAGTGGTAATTTGATGGTAAAATAGTTTGATGCCAAGTTACTTTTAACAGATCAATATTCATGCTTTTGGACAAAGTTAGGTGAATTAAATAAATATTTTATGTCATTATAAAATTATAATTTTTGTGTTTTGTTGCTTAAAGAGAATTGTTTTCTTATTAATATCATCAGTTTTAAATATTAAATGTTAATGCTCGTCTGTTTTGTTGGTTTTAATGCCAATGGCAGTGCCAAGCTCATTGACATTTACCGGAACCGGCATAATATTAGCGCATCAGCGGGATTAAACGACCCAGCTGTAGCTACAGGAATATCTGACCTTGTATATGAATCAAATGCAACGCGTAAAGAGCCTGATTCAATTGATCCTGAATTGGCTATGGCGTGGGCTGCGGGACTTGATGATGGTCTTTTGGGAAGCAATGCTCCAGCAATGGATCGGGTGAGAATTTTAAGCAATATAATCTATGATTTATCATTGGCATATGACTTGTGTTGTCCTCTTCTGATAATAGAGTTTATTGCAATACACTTCTTGTATTTGGACTTACATATATGCCGTATTCTCATCCTTGAAAGTCAACCTTATATGTGTTCCTATGAAACTTGTTGATTTATTATGTTACTTCTTTTGCTATTCCTGTATGATATTTTATTCTGCGGTCCTTTCTCTTGAAAATCTCTGCTAATAACATCTTATGTTACATCTGCATTGTGCTAGGTGAATGAATTTCTTGCTGGCGCTGGGACAGATGCACCTGATGTGGATGACGAGAACATTACCTCTCGGCCATCAGTTACTTACAATGACATGTGGGCTAAGGAACTTTTGGAAAGTTATGAAGTGGAGGTATAAGTAGCATGATGATTTCATTTATGGCCCGGGCTGGCCATTTTTGAAGCATAAATTAAAAGGCTTATCTTAATTTCAGGAAGATGATGCAAGGTCATCGGGGACATCCTCTCCCGAGTCTACTGGCTCTGTTGAAACTTCTATCTCATCCCATTTTAGTGGTGTGAATTACCCATCCTTGTTTAGCTCACGTCCATCTGGCTATGGGATCTCACAACAACCGGTATTTCATTTGGGGCTTAATGATAAATCAATTTTTCATTTTTTCACTTTTCTGCTTGTGAAATGGATTTGAACCTTTAGTTTGATTTTTGCAAATATTCTGGACTATGTTTTCTTGTGAAATATGAGTACTCAATCATACTCAACCAGTATGTATGTAGTTGCATGCACCTAGCAATCATTATTTTTGGGATTCAAACACAATACAGAGTATTATGTCGTGTAAAATATGAAATTAGATGGTAGACTAACCCTTAGTTGTGGCTCTACAAATTTTTCTGTGGTTTTCTACTCATCTCCTGTAACTGAATTTTTATTACTGCTGGTTTTCCAGATTTACTTTTGCATTTGGTTTAATGTTCCATTTGCCATTCAGCTAGTTTATTTCTCTTTTGAACTGACTAAGTATATTAGATCCTTTGGTGTATGTTTTTTGCCAAGATGTGGTCTTAGTTGATGAAGTTAGAGAAGGTGTCAGATGTGGATAAACACTTTAGAAGTGAAGGGTTTCAAGTTAAGCAGGATGAAGATAGAATATCTAAAATAATGAGGGAGGGGTTAGGACAAATGATATTGAGATTGGTAGAGGTAGAAATACCTATGCTATATAATCCAAGATGATAGGGAATTTGTAAAAGATGTCACAAATAGGATTAAGATAGGTTGGGTAAAATGGAGGGGAGCTTCAGGAATTTTATGTGATTGTAGCATTCCTTTTATATTGAAAGGTAAGTCTGATAGAATGGTTGTTAGACCAACTATGATGCATTGGTCAGAATGTTATGATTAAGAAATGACGTACTCAAACTATGGGAGTGTCTGAGACGAGAATATTGAAATGGATGTTAGGCATTATTAAGAAAGATTGGTTAATGAATGAATTTATCCAAAGTAGATTGGGAGTAACATCTATCATTCATAAGTTAAGAGAGAACCAATTAAGATGGTATGAACATATTTTTAGACGACTAGTAGATGTCCCCCAATAAGAGAAGAGAAACATTTTTTAGTGGAGGGCCGTAGAAAATGAAGTGGTAGGCCTTAAAAAGTGTTTAGCATAAACTTTATAAAATGATATGTCTGAGCTTAGTTTATCTAGTCCTTTGGTTCTTGATAGAGCAACATAAAAGGGAAGGGCTCATCTAATCGCCAAATAGTTGCGACTAATGGCTTCTTGTTGTTGTCGAGCTCTTTATTCAAATGCAAATATTATCTAGTTTCTGTGCCTTTTGGTTTCCTAAGTCCTCATCAATTTTGTTTTCATAAAATAGATAAATATTTTGTGAAGAGGGTTAATTTCATTTTGTAGATTTGAGAGCAGTGAGTTCTTTGAGTAAGATTCACCATAATCATTTTGCTTCTTTTTCTTTGTTTTTGGTTTTGGTTTTTGTTTTTGTGGGGAGCCACTCAGCTAGCTTGCTCATGCCCGGGTATCTTCTCGACTTGTTTGATGCCTAGTTCTTTTGTGCATAGGCTTCTTTCAGATACCTTATGCATGACAGATACCTCATTGTCATTGTGCCTGTCTTCTACATGCTAGCTTTATTTTATCAATTAAAATATGAAAAATTTGTGGGTAACAAAACTGTAACTTCTGGAACAGGAGAGCAAGTCCACGAGCAGGTTTGGTTCAGCATCAGCTTTTGAGCGGCAGGGATCTCCGGTTAGTAGAAGTTCAAGACGTCAAGCTCAAGGATTTTGTTCCTTTTGATTTTGTCTGAAGTTTTGTTTTGGATTATGTTTAGGTCAGAGAAGAACCTCCATCATACTCAGCATCTGTCATGCAGAGATTTGAATCATTTTGAAAACCCATTAGCTGGCTTTGGTGGTCAGAGTTTTAGTCAACGTGATAGTGAGGAAAGCACCGGGAATCCACAGTTTGGAAAAGCTTTATATGACTTCACTGCAGGTGGTGATGATGAGGTAAGCCATGTGGCTTCCAGATGGTTTTCTCAACTCTTATCGTGGCTCCAATCTTTTGGGTGATGCATGTCCCGAAGAAGTTTAGAGGCACCATTTTTTCTTAGCCTTCTCATTATATTTATTATCTGATAATAATCACCCCCAGTTCCCACAACTCCATGCTATTCTTGTTATTTTTTTTATTCCCGCCTGTTCTTCTTACACGAACTACAATGAAACAAAGAACACCTGACAATATGGAGATGCTGCTCACCCACTTATCAATTGCTTCAGACCAAGGGCTTCATATTATTTCTGAAGAGTTTGTCTAGTAGATCATAAACAAACAAGATCAAACAGTGAATTAATATTTTCTGGTTTCTTCTTGCAGCTGAGCCTGGATGCTGGAGAAGAGGTTGAGATTGATTATGAGGTTGATGGTTGGTACTATGTAAGTTCACAAGAGCAATTCTTTTATTCTATTCCATTTGTGTTACATAAGAATATATATTAAGTTGATAAGTAACTAGATCTAACTATTTCATGATTCAATTTCGTTTTAGGTAAAGAAGAAAAGACCGGGGAGAGATGGGAAAATGGCTGGATTGGTTCCAGTTCTCTACGTGAGCTCTTGATTGCAATTTATTTCATGTCCCGAAATCACTCTCTTAGTTCACCCCTGGAATGCTGTACCTGCTTCAGCCTGCAATTGGTCTGGCATTTGCAAACCAAATCCAAATTTCTGTGCCCATTAGTATAATTTTCAATTTTTAGCGCATTAACTAACATGAGTTTTCGTGTTGCAGCATTACCTTTTCATTATCTAATGAGTGATCTCCAGGAGGGGGTATGAATTTCATGCAAAGACCAAATGGTTCCATCTCCAGACTGGTCTGTATGCTATTGCTTTCCATTACTTAAAGTATCACTGTGTGCTGTAGCTGATTTTTCTGGTTCGTGGTACATGCCGTCATTTTGTTTTCAGACTATCATTCCTTGTGAAAATTTGTTTGTCACTGTTTTGATTTGATTAACATCTTTGTGACTACTGTGATTTTGAAAGGAAAATCTATGCTGGTAAAAGTTTATTCAAGATAAGTTTGATATTCTACTGTTGTCTTATTTATCTCTGCTTTGTAGTTGTTTTATCCATTCTTAAATGAATTATTTTACTTCAGTAACTTGCTTATGCTCTGAAATGGTTTTTGGGGGTTAAAAAACGTGTATATTTTGATTAATGATTTAAATAATGACAGGAATATACTTACTAATGGATGATTGATAGGAGAACATGGTGAATTACCTTTTGTTATATTTTTAAAACGTTATATCTAATGAAGGAATAACGAATATAACAAATTAGTTGTTGGATGAGTATTATTTTTTCAATCAAATAATTTGCTATAAATAATAAATATTATTGTTTTAAATTTTATTATATATAATAAGTAATTTTTTTAAAAAAAATTAGCAGGTACTAATAAAATTCACGATTATTTTTTTTTAAAAAAATGAAATGTTAGCTTTAAAATAATTAACCTTTATTAATATTAATTTAAGCTAAATAAAAAAAAATTCCTCTAGGAATTTTAACCCCACAACTTTACTCTCTCCGTCATAATTTTTATCTGTTATTTTTTAATATTAAAAAGTATTTATTATTATTTTTTTAAAATTATTTTTGATATTTTATTTAATTTTTTTTAAAAATTAAATATAAGGGAGAAATATGAAGATATAAATTATAAATAATTTTAAAAAAATAATTAATTTTTTATTAAATTATATAAAATAACTAATTTTTATGATAGTGAGATTTGGTCATCCATGGAACAGAAGTGGAAGTGTGTGTTTATTATTATTATAATTATTATTATTGTAATATTGTTTCATCCCAAACAAAATAACCTAAAATTAATTTGTTATTGTGGCCTGTGGGATCTCTTTCATCGCCTCTCCAGTGCCGGCTGAAAACAGAGTCTCCCTCCCCTTCCCTTCCCTTCTTCGTCACAATTTCAATTTGATATAGCCTAGGTCTAGGTGGGTGGCGTTGGATGATGATGAATTTTAAGAACCTAGACGAGTTCTGGGCTTTCTACGTGAGCCAACACTCGAAAGCCGCCACTCGGCGGCTGCACTTTTTGGGCACTCTATCGGGGTTGTTGTGCCTGTTGAGCTCGCTGTACTCCGGGCGCTGGATCATCCTGCTCCTCGCTCCCATCATTGGCTACTCCCTGGCCTGGTATAGCCACTTCTTCATCGAGGGCAACGTCCCGACTACTTTTGGCCACCCCTTCTGGTCATTCCTTTGCGATCTCAAGATGTTCGCTCTCATGCTTTCGGGCCGGATGGACAAGGAGATCAAGCGCCTTGGCAAGCGCCCTCTTCTCTAGGTTTGCTGTTTCCTTGATTTCTTCTTTTATTCCCTTGATTACATGTGTGTGTTACTCACTTTCTCAAATCATCGTCCCCCACCCCCCACGCCTGGTAGTTTTAGTACACACTATCCTTTGTATAACCTTCTTCGTGTGCTTTCTCTTCTGTGTTGCTGGATTATTGGAATAAAATTGCTAAGTCAACAATACCAATTTCTTCCCCAAAGCTTCTTCTCTGCTTGCATATATATATATATATATATATATATATCAAAAGGAAAAATAAATATAAATTTTTTTTTTAAAAAAAAAAGACTTAATTTTGGAGCTCAGCTGCCATTCCTGACTTTTGTGAGCATCAATTGCTTAATGGGTAATGTTAAAAAACAACTTGATCTTTTTTACGCCTTTTTCATATGAGGACAATGTTTTTACTTTATTTAAGAATCTGAGCCCCTTTTTGTTTTCGGAAGTAATTGTCGTTTCCAGCACTTTCAACCACCACAAACGGATAATGTCTTCATGGCAATATGGCATGCATGAGCTCATTATTGAAATGAGAGAGATTCAAGGAGGAGCATTAGAGACAACTAAACACTAGGATGCCAATGAAGAAAGACCACTCCTTGGTTTTAACCAATGTAGCAAACACGCGTGAGTGCATTTTCAGCAGTTAACATATGGTTACTAAATCAATGGGGTTCATCTTGGCGGTGGAGTCTGACGAAACATGAGGTTATTGGTTATAATTCTACTTGAACCCAGACTGGCAGGCAGAGATGTCTTCAGTCTTAGAATATATAAAAGCTGCATGGAAGGGAGAGGGAGATGGAGATGGAGATGGAGATGGAGATGGAGATGCCACACACACTCTTGCGTGCTTGGTAAGTGCTGAATCTCTTATATTCCATTTCTACCATCGCCAAACAACCCTGACCCACCGGGACTGAAAGTAAAGAAAATAAAAGAGCTGCTTTTCTAGATCCCATCCATCCTTGATCCATTTGATTTCCTACTCGGTCTGTCCATGGGCTCTTCCCCTCCGCTCTCATGTTTTGGTTGACAGCAATCTCTCCATGACATCCTCGGTGTAGGAATTGGTGTGTCAAATTCAATGATAGTTTTAGATATCAAAATGCTATGTACCATTGTGCTTGGATCTTTTATCAATTGATTTCTCCTTCTTTGCTTGCTTGCTCGGAACACTAGCATCTATTAATCTGAGTTGCTTTCTGCCCTCTATGCTTTTGATCCAATTACTGTCTCAAATCCTTGCAGTTGAACTTTCTTAATTCTGTTTTCTTATGATGAGTGAACCCTAGGTTAATATGTTGAATCTATAACTGGTCTACATGGCCAAGTCTAATTTTCTTCAGTTTATTGCTTCGCATTTGCTCACTGGCAAAATTCTTCATCAATCACTTGGTTATTTAGAAGTCTGTATGCACTCTTACATAAGCACATAAATAGATAGTGTGACAGGTTAATGAGGATTGTTTCCAGTTACTAGCTTTTGCTTCTTTCTTTCCTGCACTGGAAATGGCTTACGGCAGAGTACTGTTGTTCTGCAGTTGCAGTTGTGATTTTTTTGGAGGAGAAATGCGACTATCAGGATATTGTTCTGCACTGTTGCTGCTTATGTGGTCTTTCAGATCTCTGGCTACATTCTCTTATTGTTTGTTTCCAGTGTTGTGCTTCTCTTGTTGTTTGTTTTTGCAAAGGCCGCTGGGCTACTCGGTAGATAATCACAATATTTTAACTGTTGTATGATTATAAAGCACACCAACAAATGAGTGAATTACTGAATTCTGCATAAAAATGTTTGTTCGAGATGTTGTCGTCTTTGACTTAATATAGCTTTTTAAAATTGTCAAAATTTCAATTCTAAATTTACACTAACCCCCAACCCACTAATTTTATAATTTTTTTTTATTTTTATCTATAATTTTCTATTTTTATCTAAAAAAAGACTTTTGCAATTTATATTATTAATTTGTATATACCCACTAAATTTATAATTTTTTTATGTTTATCTATAATTTTCAGTTTTTATCTAAAAAAAAAGACTTTTGCAATTTATATTATTAATTTGTTTATACATAAAATGTGTTCATTAGAGAAGTTGGAGTTTTTACTTTACCATAGCCTTTGAAAATTGACATAATCTCAATTTCAAATTTGCTCTTAAATCCGAACAAAATTTTCATTTTTTCCATCCAAAAGAGATATTTTTGTAACTGATCCTCTTTCTAGGATGATTTGTGAAAAATTTTCATTCAAAAAGTTGGAGTTTTTCTTTACTATAGCATTGGGAAAAATGAAGCCAACCTCTAGACTCGTAAAAAAATTTTCTCTACACTTTAGAAAAAAAGCTTTTGTAATTTATAATATTTATAGGGTTCAATATCAAAATGTTCATTCGAGATGTTGGTGTTTTTCCTTTACTATAGCCTCTTAAAATTGTCCAAATTTCAATTCTTAATTTACACTAAACCCCCATAAAAGTTTTAATTATATCTCTATTTTTTTTTTTGCAATTTATATTATTTATAAGAGATATATAAAAACTGTTCATTCGAGAGGTTGGACTTTTTTTTATTTACTATAGAATTTGAAAATTTAGAAAATCTCATTTTCAAACTTGTACTTAACTGTCTAATAAATTTTTGTTTACCCTCAAAAAGAATTTTGTAATTTATACTAATTACAGGGTTAAACATTAAAAATATTCATCCGAGATGTTGGAGTTTTTCACTTACTATAGCCTTTGAAAATTTTCCAAATTTTAATTCTAAATTTACACTAAACCCCCCATAAAAAATTTTATTTTTTCCTCTGAAAGAAAATTTTGCAATTTACATTATTTATACTTTTCTACATAAAAAGTGTTTACTCGAGAAGTTTGAGTTTTTTTTTTCTTTACTATTGTTTTTGAAAATTGACCAAATCTCAATTTTTAAGTTGAATGTAGCTCGAGATAAGATTTTTATTTTTGCTCTCTAAAAGAGATGTTTTGGTAATCGATCCACTTTAAAGGGCGATATGTGAAAATTTTCCATCCAAAAAGTTGGAGGTTTTCCTTTACTATAGCCTTGGGAAAAATGAAACTAATCTCAATTCTAAAATTATACCTAGACTCGTAAAATTTTTGTTTCCCTACACTCAAGAAAAAAAAAACTTTTGTAATTTATAATATTTCCAAGGTTCAATATCAAAATAATCATTTTAGATGTTGGCCTTTTTCCTTTACTATAACCTTTGAAAAAATTGTCCAAATCTCAGTTCTTAATTTACACTAACCCCCAAAAAATTTTTAATTTTACCTCCAAAGAAAAACAGAATTTTGCAATTTATATTATTTATAGTTTTATACATAAAAACTGTTCATGCTAAAAGTTGGAGTTTTTTCTTTACTATAGCCTTTCAAAATTGAGAAAATCTCAATTCTAAACTTGCACTTAACCGCCTAATAATTTTTTTATTATTATTATTTCCTTTGAAAAGAGATATTTTTGCGATAGATCCTTTTTCAAGCTTGATATGTGAAAATTTTCCATTGAAAACGTTGGAGTTTTTCTTTTATTATAGCCTTTAAAAAAACGAGGAAATCTCAATCCTAGAATTATGCCTAAAGGCATAAAGTTTTTATGTTTACTCTATTAAAAAGACTTATGTAATTTATACTATTTGTAAGGGTCAATATGAAAATGTTCATTCGAGATGTTGGCGTTTTGTCCCTTACTATAGAATTCAAAAATTGTCCAAATTTAAACTCTTAATATATATTAAAACCCCCATACAATTTGCAATATTTATAGTTTTTTACATAAAAAAATATTCATTTGAGAAGTTGGATTTTTTTCCTTTACTATAGCCTTTAAGAGTTGACAAAATCTTAACTTTAAACTAACACTTATCCACAATAAATTTTTTATTTTTACACTTTTAAAGAGAGATTTTTGCAATTAATACTCTTTCAAGAGTGATATGTGAAAATTTTCCATTAAAAAAGTTGGATTTTTTCCTTTACTATAGCCTTTGAAAAATGAATTAATCTCAATTATAGAATTACTCCTTTAAACCCGTAAAAAAAAAATCTCTTAAAAAAGAATTTTGTAATTTATACTAATTACAGGGTTATGCATAAAAAATGCATCCGAGATGTTGGAGTTTTTCCGCCTTGAAAATTTTCCAAATTTCGATTCTAAATTTACACTAAACCCCCAATAAAAAATTTTATTTTTTTCTTTGAAAGAAAATTTTGCAATTTACATTATTTATACTTTTATACATAAAAAGTGTTGACTCGAGAAGTTGGAGTTTTTTTTTTCTTTACTATTGTCTTTGAAAATTGACCAAATCTCAATTTTTAAGCTGAGCATAGCTCGGAATAAGATTTTTATTTTTGCTCTCTAAAAGAGATGTTTTGGTAATCGATCCTCTTTAAAGGGTGATATGTGAAAATTTTCCATCCAAAAAGTTGGAGGTTTTCCTTTACTATAGCCTTAGGAAAAATGAAGCTAATCTCAATTCTAAAATTATACCTAGACTCGTAAAATTTTTATTTCTCTACACTCAAGAAAAAAAAGCTTTTGTAATTTATAATACTTAAAAGGTTCAATATCAAAATAATCATTCAAGATATTGGTTTTTCCTCTACTATATAGACTCTGAAAAAAATTGTCCAAATTTCAGTTCTTAATTTACACTAAACCCCCTTAAAAATTTTAATTTTACATCTAAAAAAAACATAATTTTGTAATTTATATTATTTATAGCTTTATACATAAAAACTGTTCATGATAGAAGTTCGAGTTTTTTCTTACTATATATAGCCTTTGAAAATTGAGAAAATCTCAATTTTAAACTTGCACTTAACCGCCTAATAATGTTTTTTTATTTTTACCCTTGGAAAGAGATATTTTTGCGATTGATCCTTTTTCGAGGTTGATATGTGAAAATTTTCCATTGAAAACGTTGGAGTATTTCTTTAACTATAGCCTTTAAAGAAAACGAGGAAATCTCAATCCTAGAATTATGCCTAGCGACGTAAAATTTTTCTTTTTACTCTATTAAAAAGACTTTTGTAATTTATACTATTTACAAGGGTCAATATGAAAATGTTCATTCAAGATGTTGATGTTTGTCGCTTACTATAGCATTCAAAAATTGTCCGAATTTAAACTCTTAATTTACACTAAAACCCCCCATAAAATTTTTATTTTTATGTCCAAAAAAAGAATTTTGCAATTTGTAATAATTATAGTTTTTTCCATAAAAAAATGTAAATTCGAGAAGTTGGATTTTTTCCTTTACTATAGCCTTTGAGAGTTGAGAAAATCTCAACTTTAAACTCACACTCATCCCCAATAAATTTTTTTATTTTTACACTTTTAGAGAGAGATTTTTGTAATTGATCCTCTTTCAAGGGTGATATGTGAAAATTTTCCATTAAAAAAGTTTGATTTTTTTTCCTTTACTATAGCCTTTGAAAAATGAATTAATCTCAATTCTAGAATTACTCCTTTGAACCCAATAATAATAATAATAATAATAATAATAATAATAATAATAATAATAATAATAATAATAATATAAATAATTATTCTCTAAAAAAAGAATTTTGTAATTTATACTAATTACAGGGTTATACATAAAAAATGTTCATCCGAGTTGTTAGAGTTTTTCCCTTACAACTCTAAATTTTCAAAGGCTATAGCCTTTGAAAATTTTCCAATTTTCAATTCTAAATTTACACTAAACCCCCCATAAAAAATTTTATTTTTTTCTCTGAAATAAAATTTTGCAATTTACATTATTTATACTTTTATACATAAAAAGTGTTGACTCAAGAAGTTGTAGTTTTTTTTTTCTTTACTATTGTCTTCGAAAATTAACCAAATCTCAATTTTTAAGTTGAGCGTAACTCGAAATAAAATTTTTATTTGTGCTCTCTAAAAAAGATGTTTTGGTAATTGATCCTTTTTAAAGGGCGATATGTGAAAATTTTCCATCCAAAAAGTTGGAGGTTTTCCTTTACTATAGCCTTTAGAAAAATGAAGCTATTCTCAATTCTAAATTTATACCTACTCGTAAAATTTTTATTTCTCTAAACTCAAGAAAAAAAAAAGCTTTTGTAATTAATAATATTTACAAGGTTCAATATCAAAATAATCATTCAAGATGTTGGCCTTTTTTCTTTACTATATCCCTTGAAAAAAATTGTCCAAATTTCTGTTCTTAATTTACACTAAACCCCCTTAAAATTTTTAATTTTACCTCTAAAAAAAACATAATTTTGCAATTTATATTATTTATAGCTTTATACATAAAAACTGTTCATGCGAGAAGTTGGACTTTTTTCTTTACTATAGGCTTTGAAAATTGAGAAAATCTCAATTTTAAACTCGCACTTAACCGCCTAATAATTTTTTTTATTTTTACCCTTGGAAAGAGATATTTTTGCGATTGATCCTTTCTCGAGGTTGATATGTGAATTTTCTATTGAAAACATTGGAGTTTTTCTTTCACTATAGCCTTTAAAAAAAACGAGGAAATCTCAATCCTAGAATTATGCCTAGCGATGTAAAATTTTTATTTTTACTCTTTTAAAAAGACTTTTGTAATTAATTCTATTTACAAAGGTCAATATGAAAATGTCCATTCGAGATGTTGGCGTTTGTCGCTTACTATAGCATTCAAAAATTGTCCAAATTTAAACTCTTAGTTTACACTGAAACCCCCCATAAAATTTTTATTTTTATGTCCAAAAAAATAATTTTGCAATTTGTAATAGTTATAGTTTTCCATAAAAATGTAAAAATTCGAGAAGTTGGATTTTTCCTTTATAGCCACTGAGAGTTGACAAAAATCTCTGACTTTTAAAGTCACACTCATCCCCAATAAATTTTTTTATTTTTACACTTTTAGAGAGAGATTTTTGTAATTGATCCTCTTTCAAGGGTGATATGTGAAAATTTTCCATTAAAAAATTTTGATTTTTTTTCCTTTACTATAGCCTTTGAAAAATGAATTAATCTCAATTCTAGAATTACTCCTTTGAACCCGTAAAAAAAAAAATAATAATAATAATAAATTATTCTATAAAAAAAGAATTTTGTAATTTATACTAATTACAAGGTTATTCATAAAAAATGTTCATCCGAGATGTTGGAGTTTTTCCCTTACTATAGCCTTTGAAAATTTTCCAAATTTCAATTCTAAATTTACACTAAACCCCCCATAAAAAATTTTATCCTGAAAATAAAATTTTGCAATTTACGTATTTATACTTTTATACATAAAAAGTGTTGACTTTCGAGAAGTTGTAGTCTTTTACTATTGTCTTTGAAAAATTAACCAAAATCTCAATTTTAAATTGAGGCGTATCGAAAATAAAATTTTATTTGTGCTCTCTAAAAGATGTTTTGTTGTCGATCATCTTTAAAGGGTGATATGTGATTTTCCATCCAAAAGTTTGGATTTTTCCTTTACTATAGCCTTTAGAAAAATGAAGCTATTCTCAATTCTAAATTTATACCTAGACTCGTAAAATGTTTATTTCTCTACACTTAAGAAAAAAAAAAGCTTTTGTAATATATAATATTTACAAGGTTCAATGTCAAAATAATCATTCAAGATGATGGCCTTTTTCCTTTACTATAGCCTTTGATTGTCCAAATTTCAGTTCTTAATTTTACACTAGACCCCTTAAAATTTTTAATTTTACTCTAAAAAACAGTAATTTTGCAATTAATATTATTTATGGCTTTATACATAAAAAGCTATTTCATCAGAAGTTGGAGTTTTTCTTTACTATAGGATTTGAAAATTGAGAAAATCTCAATTTTAAACTTGCACTTTACCGCCTAATAAATTTTTTTTATGTTTACCCTTGAAAAAAGATATTTTTGCGATTGCTCCTTTTTCGAGGTTTATATGTGAAAATTTTCTATTGAAAACATTGGAGTTTTTCTTTCACTATAGCCTTTAAAAAGCGAGGAAATCTAAATCCTAGAATTTATACCTAGCGGCGGTAAAATTTTTATTACTCTTTCTAAAAAGACTTTTGATAATTAATTCTATTTACAGGGGTCAATATGAAAATGTCCATTCGAGATGTTGCCGCTTTTGTCGCTTATAGCATTCAAAAATTGTCCAAATTTAAAACTCTTAATTTACACTGAAACCCCCATAAAAATTTTTATTTTTTATGTCATTTTTGCAATTTGTAATAGTTATAGTTTTTCCATAAAAATGTAAATTGAGAAGTTGGATCCTTTACTATAACCGTTGAGAGTTGACAAAATCTCAACTTTAAGATCACACTCATCTCAATAAATACACTTTTAGAGATTTTTGTAATTGATTTTCTTTTAAGGGTGATATGTGAAAATATTCCATTAAAAAAGTTTGATTTTTTTTCCTTTACTATAGCCTTTGAAAAATGAATTAATCTCAATTCTAGAATTACTCCTTTGAACCCGTAAAAAATAATAATAATAATAAATTATTCTATAAAAAAAGAATTTTGTAATTTATACTAATTACTGGGTTATACATAAAAATGTTCATCGAGATGTTGGAGTTTTTTCCCTTACTATAGCCTTTTGAAAATTTTTCCAAATTTTCAATTCTAAATTTACACTAAACCCCCATAAAATTCTCACGAAATAAAATTTTTGCAATTTACATTATTTATACTTTTATACATAAAAGTGTCGGCTCGAGGAGTTGTAATCTTTTACTATTGTCTTTGAAAATTAGCAAATCTCAATTTTTAAGTTGGCGTAACTTTCGAAATATTTTTGTTTGTACTCTAAAAAGATGTTTTGGTATCGATCCTACTTTAAAAGGCGATATGTGAAAATTTTCCATCCAAAAAGTTGGAGGTTTCGCTTTACTTACCAGCCTTTAGAAAAATGAAGCTATTCTCAATTCTAAATTTATACCTAGACTCGTAAAATTTTTATTTCTCTACGCTCAAGAAAAAAAACTTTTGTAATTTCTAATATTTACAAGGTTCAATATCAAAATAATCATCCAAGATGTTGGCCTTTTTCCTTTACTATATAGCCTTTGAGATTGTGGAATTTCAGTTCTTAGTCACTAAAGCCCTCAAAATAAATTTTACCTCCTAGGCATAATGCACAAATTTATATTATTTATGTTTTATACATAAAAACTGTTCATGATAGAGTTGAGGTTTTCTTTACTTTGAAAATTAGAAAGATCTCAATTTTAAAACTTCTAACCGCCTAATATCGATATTTTACCCTTGAAAAGAATATAACGATTGCTCCTTTTGAAGGGTTGATATGCTTAGATTTTCTATTGAAAACATTGGGTTTTGCTATTTCACTATGGCCTTTAAAAGGCGAGAAATCGATCCTATAATTATGCCCTAAGCGGCGTAAACTAATTTTTACTCTTTTAGAATTTTGTAATTAATTCTATTTACAAGGGTCAATGAAAATGTTCATTCAGATGTTGGCGTTTGTCGCTTACTATAGCACTGTAATTGTCCAAATTTAAACTCTTGTTTACACTGAAACCGCATATTTTATTTTTATGTCAAAATTTTGCAATTTGTAATAGTTATGTTTTTCCATATGTAAATTCGAGAAGTTGGATCACTAGCCTTTGAGAGTTGAGAAAATCTCAACTTTAAACTCACTATCCCCAATAAATATTTTTACACTTTTAGAGAGAGATTTTTGTAATTGATCCTCTCTCAAGGGTGATATGTGAAAATTTTCCATTAAAAAGTTTGATCCTACTACTATAGCCTTTGAAAAAATGAATTAATCTCAATTCTAGAATTACTCCTTTGAACCCGTAAATAATAATAATAATAATAATAATAATAATAATAATAATAATAATAATAAATTATTCTCTAAAAAAAGAATTTTGTAATTTATACTAATTACAGGGTTATACATAAAAAAATGTTCATCCGAGTTGTTGGAGTTTTTCCCTTACTATAGCTTTTGAAAATTTTTCAAATTTCAATTCTAAATTTACACTAAACCCCCCATAAAAAAATTTTATTTTTTTCTCTGAAATAAAATTTTGCAATTTACATTATTTATACTTTTATACATAAAAAGTGTTGACTCGAGAAGTTGTAGTTTTTTTTTTTTTTACTATTATCTTTGAAAATTAACCAAATCTCAATTTTTAAGTTGAGCGTAGCTCGGAATAAAATTTGTATTTGTGCTCTCTAAAAAAGATGTTTTGGTAATCGATCCTCTTTAAAGGGTGATATGGGAAAATTTTTCATCCAAAAAGTTGGAAGTTTTCTTTTACTATATAGCCTTGGGAAAAATGAAGCTAATCTCAATTCTAAATTTATACCTAAACTCGTAAAATTTTTATTTCTCTACACTCAAGAAAAAAAGCTTTTGTAATTTATAATATTTACAAGGTTCAATATTGCGATAATCATCCAAGATGTTGGCCTTTTTCCTTTACCATAGCCTTTGAAAAAAAATTGTCCAAGTTTCAGTTCTTAATTTACACTAAACCCCCTTAAAATTTTTAATTTTACCT
Organism: Dioscorea cayenensis subsp. rotundata; assembly: GCF_009730915.1. Classification (NCBI taxonomy): domain Eukaryota; kingdom Viridiplantae; phylum Streptophyta; class Magnoliopsida; order Dioscoreales; family Dioscoreaceae; genus Dioscorea; species Dioscorea cayenensis. The sequence goes on from NC_052477.1 coordinate 31,296,684, forward strand.
TTAAAAAAACATAATTTTGCAATTTATATTATTTATAGCTTTATACATAAAAACTGTTCATGCGAGAAGTTGGAGTTTTTTCTTTACTATAGCCTTTGAAAATTGAGAAAATCTCAATTTTAAACTTGCACTTAACCGCCTAATATATATATATATATACCCTTGAAAAGAGGTAGTTTTGCGATTGATCCTTTTTCGATGTTGATATGTGAAAATTTTCTATTGAAAACATTGGAGTTTTTCTTTCACTATAGCCTTTAAAAAAACAAGGAAATCTCAATCCTAGAATTATGCCTAGCAACGTAAAATTTTTACTTTTACTCTATTAAAAAGACTTTTGTAATTAATCATATTTACAAGTATCAATATGAAAATGTCCATTCCAGATGTTGGCGTCGCTTACTATAGCATTCAAAAATTGTCCGAATTTAAACTCTTAATTTACACTAAAACCCCCCATAAAATTTTTATTTTTATGTCCAAAAAAAGAATTTTTGCAATTTGTAATATTTATAGTTTTTTACATAAAAAAATGTTCATTCCAGAAGTTGGATTTTTTTTCCTTTACTATAGCCTTTGACAGTTAACAAAATCTCAACTTTAAACTCACACTCATCCCCAATAAATTATTTATTTTTACACTTTTAGAGAGAGATTTTTGTAATTGATCCTCTTTCAAGGGTGATATGTGAAAATTTTCCATTAAAAAAGTTTGATTTTTTTTCCTTTACTATAGTCTTTGAAAATGAATAAATCTCAATTCTAGAATTAATTCTTTGAACCCGTAAAAAAATAATAATAATAATAAGACATTATTCTCTAAAAAAAGAATTTTGTAATTTATACTAATTACAGGGTTATACATAAAAAAATGTTCATATGAGATGTTGGAGTTTTTCCCTTACTATAGCCTTTGAAAAATTTTCAAATTTCAATTCTAAATTTACACTAAACGCCCCATAAAAAATTTTATTTTTTTTTTCTTTGAAATAAAATTTTGCAACTTACATTATTTATACTTTTATACATAAAAAGTGTTGACTCGAGAAGTTGTAGTTTTTTTTTTCTTTACTATTGTCTTTGAAAATTAACCAAATCTCAATTTTTAAGTTGAGCGTAGCTCGCAATAAGATTTTTATTTGTGCTCTGAAAAAGAGATGTTTTGGTAATCGATCCTCTTTAAAGGGCGATATGTGAAAATTTTCCATCCAAAAAGGTGGAGGTTTTCCTTTACTATAGCCTTGGGAAAAATGAAGCTAATCTCAATTCTAAAATTATACCTAGACTCATAAAAGTTTTATTTCTCTACACTCAAGAAAAAAAAAGTTTTTGTAATTTATAATATTTACAAGGTTCAATATCAAAATAATCATTCAAGATGTTGGCCTTTTTCCTTTACTATAGCCTTTGAAAAAAATTGTCCAAATTTCAGTTCTTAATTTACTCTAAACCCCCTTAAAATTTTTAATTTTACCTCTAAAAAAATCATAATTTTGCAATTAATATTATTTATAGCTTTATACATAAAAACTGTTCATGCGAGAAGTTGGAGTTTTTTCTTTACTATAGGCTTTGAAAATTGAGAAAATCTCAATTTTAAACTTGCACTTAACAGCCTAATAATTTTTTTTTTTTTACCCTTGAAAAAAGATATTTTTGCGATTGCTCCTTTTTCGAGGTTTATATGTGAATTTTCTATTGAAAACATTGGAGTTTTTCTTTCACTATAGCCTTTAAAAAAACGAGGAAATCTAAATCCTAGAATTATGCCTAGCGACGTAAACTTTTTATTTTTACTCTTTTAAAAAGACTTTTGTAATTAATTCTATTTACAAGGGTCAATATGAAAATGTCCATTCGAGATGTTGCCGTTTGTCGCTTACTATAGCATTCAAAAATTGTCCAAATTTAAACTCTTAGTTTACACTGAAACCCCCCATAAAATTTTTATTTTTATGTCCAAAAAAAGAATTTTGCAATTTGTAATAGTTATAGTTTTTTCCATAAAAAAATGTAAATTCGAGAAGTTGGATTTTTTCCTTTACTATAGCCTTTGAGAGTTGACAAAATCTCAACTTTAAACTCACACTCATCCCCAATAAATTTTTTTTATTTTTACACTTTTAGAGAGAGATTTTTGTAATTGATCCTCTTTTAAGGGTGATATGTGAAAAATTTCCATTAAAAACGTTTGATTTTTTTTCCTTTACTATAGCCTTTGAAAAATGAATTAATCTCAATTCTAGAATTTCTCTTTGAACACGTAAAAAAAATTATTCTCTAAAAAAAGAATTTTGTAATTTATACTTATTCCAGGGTTATACATTAAAAGTTGGAGGTTTTATTTTACTATAGCCTTCAGAAAAATGATGCTAATCTCAATTCTGAAATTATACCTAAACTCGTAAAATTTTTATTTCTTTACAATCAAGAAAAAAGCTTTTGTAATATATTATATTTACAAGGTTCAATATCAAAATAATCATTAAAGATGTTGGCCTTTTTTCCTTTACTATAACCTTTGAAAAAAAACTGTCCAAATTTCAATTCTTAATTTACACTAAACCCCTATAAAAGTTTTAATTTTACCTCAAAAAAAAAATTGCAATTTATATTATTTATAGCTTTATTCATAAACCATGTTCACGCTAGAAGTTGGAGTTTTTTCTTTACTATAGCCTTTAAAAATTAATAAAATCTCAGTTTTAAACTTGCAGTTAACCGCCTAAGAAAGTTTTTTTTATTTTTACCCTTTAAGAAAGATATTTTTGCGATTGATCCTATTTACAAAGTTCAATATAAAATGTTCATTCGAGATGTTGGCGTTTGTCCCTTATAAATTGTCCAAATTATAACCCCCCACACTATAGTTTTTATTTTTATAGCCAAAAAAAGAATTTTGCAATTTATATTATTTATATGTTTATAGATAAAAGTCGTTCATTCCATAAGTTGGATTTTTTTTCCTTTATTATATCCTTTGAAAATTGACAAAATCTAAATTTTAAAATTACATTTATCCTCAATAAATTTTTTTATATTACTCTTTAAAGAGAGATTAATTGATCCTCTCTTTATTAAAAAAGTTGGAGTTTTTTCTTCACTATAACCTTTGAAAAAATGAATTAATCTCAATTCTAGAATTATACCTTTTCAGGTAATTTTTTTTTATTCTCTACAAAAGGAATTTTGTAATTTGTACTAATTACAGGCCTATACATAAAAAATGTTCATTTAAGATGTTAGAGTTTTTCTCTTACTATAATCTTTGAAAATTGTCCAAATTTCAATTCTAAACTTACACTTAACTGCCCATTAAATTGTTTATTCTCTAAACAAAGACTTTTACAATTTATACTATTTATAGGATTATATATGAAAATGTTCATTCAAAAACTTTTAGTTTTTCCCTTTTGCTATAGCCTTTAAAAATTGACTAAAACTCAATTCTCAACAAACACTTAACCCCTATATAACTTTTATTTTTACTCTCAATTCTTTAATATTTTTTAAAGGTGATTGTGCAAATCTCAATTCTAAAATTATATCTAACGCCACAATTTTTGTAAACCTTTTATAATTTATACTATTTACAAGGTTATATATGAAAATATTCATTCAAGTAGGAGAGTTTTTTCTTTACAAAACTAAATCTCAATTCTGAACTTACACTTGGTCCCCTATAAAAATTTTATTTTTATTTCCACAACACAATGAAAAGCAGATTAAAATGCCATGAAAGATTCCCATTTAATCTTAACAATTTCTAAAATTTTCTTCCTCATTTGCTGTTTCAAATTATCCTGAAACCATCACAAAACAATCACAGCATAGCAACGGAAAAAAAAAAACCGGTGGTCAGCAGTAGGCTTATGGAAATCTCCAGTTCTCTCCAGCATAAACAGCCTGGCCTACAAGTTCTTCCTCAATTCTGAGCAACTGGTTGTATTTAGCAACTCGCTCTCCACGGCAAGGGGCACCAGCTTTTATCTGACCAGCTGCGAGGCCAACAGCGAAATCAGCCAGGAAGGAGTCTTCAGTCTCTCCAGATCGATGAGAAATAATCACTCCCCACTGAGCGTCTTTTGCCTGTTTAACAACTTCGATAGCCTCTGTGACTGTCCCAATTTGATTCATCTGAGATGCACACAATAAAAACTGTGACAAATCTAGCAAAATAAACCATATAGATAACTTTCGCAATCAACTTATCCGGCCTTTTCTGAAATAATCACAAAATAGATCGACCAACCTTAACCCTTTTAATTAGAGTTTTCCAATTAGTAGACTTTCCAATCATCCAAAATATCTTTTGCATTCAGAGTTCCACATCCATTTTTGGATTAATTGAAACCATAAAGAAATTATTATACATCACCAATAAATGGAAATGATCATCTCATCTAAGACACATTTAGAAAAGAACTCTTTTAAGATATACATGACGAAATATCAGGCACTTGAATTAAATGTTTGCGGTATTAACTACATACTACCTTGAGAAGAAGAGCATTGCAAGCAGACTCCTGTATTGCCCGATCTATGCGCTTAGGATTTGACATTAACAAGTCATCTCCTACAACCTGCATAACACAATTGTGTCAAAAGCCACTTGGTCATAATATTAAGAAGCATTAAAAATGACTGACCTGGCATATACCAAGGGCAGAAAATAACTTTGAATGCTCCCAGTCATCTTTGTCAAATGGTTGCTCAATAGATACAATGGGGTAGTCTGACAATAAAAAAAAAAACAATTATCATCAAGGCATTATTACTGTCAAAAAGAATAAGATCAGTCAGTCACCAAAGAAAAGGTAACATTAAAGTCCCACAAAGACCTGAACAAAGTTGTGTATACATCTCAATCATTTCTTCTCCAGTCTTGAAATTCTGCCCCGACTTATTCAGGGCTTTCGAGTCCAGTTCATACTTCCTCCCTGAGAATAATTAAAACTGTGTCAGCCAGAATAATGGCAACAAACAAATTAAACTGACGACTATGCACGTGTCCAGATTTAAGCTATCAATTTGATATAATTCATAAAAAAAACAAAGACAGAAATGCCTTACCACCAAGGTTGTGAGAGCAGCATGTTAATAAAATCATCTTTACCTATGCAAAAATCAGTGGCTGCAACATCCATTGCCAACTTAATTCTTCCATTATATCCTGCTCGGTCTATTGCCTCCTTAACAAGATCCAAGCCCTCAGAAAAGCTGATAAATGGAAGCATACAACATTAAAGCAGATTAAAACTTAAAACCAAGTATCAGCAAAATGAAGCTATCCGTTTCCACCAGTTTCTGGCAATCTATCTGTTGTACTTGCCTGGAGATATTGGGAGCAAACCCTCCATCATGACCAACATTGCACTCATTTGAACCATATTTCTCACTGATAATAGACTGTCCTTCAGTCAAGCAAGATGTAAGACAATCAAGTGATGCACAAACAACAATAAATTTAGCAGTTACAATTTGAAGGAATATGTTAAATACAAAACAGGTCAAATGACCTTTCTGTGACTAACCCTAAGTGATAGTTACATGTTGGAACCTCCCATTCTTAAAGTGTCCTTATTTATCTTTTCCTATTGTTAGAACTTGTTTATATACCTTTCTCCTTTTTAGTTTCTTCCATATTATGTAATTTTCTCTTATTTTAACTCCTTTTTTATTTGTTTCCATATCATGTAATTCCTATTATAACTTGTAGCCTATCTATATCTAGAGGGCAATTCTTCTTAATAAAGTTAAGTCATTACATTCACATGGTACCAGAGACAGGTCTTGTATGAGAAAAATCTATCTTTTCCTCTTTACATTGACGTTGTTTCACGTGCCCTCCTGGGCGCCCTGGCCACCACCTCGCCTCTCATAGTGCCATCGCTCCTTGCTGCATCCGTCATGTCACCCATTGTTGATTATTCTTGCCCCACTCTTCTTGCAACACCATCACTATCCCAGACAACTCTGTATTTTTTATCGCACCCATTTTTTCAGTGTAGCTTGTTATATAAGTCCTGAGTGGGAACTTAGTTTCTGTTTGGGTATCCATCACCGCAACCCTTGAAGATGTCTTTCACCATCTCTGTTTGCTTGGCTTAAAGTTTTTGCCTTCTTCGCAAGCTCATCTTGCGATATCTCTCCTTTCCAACGGATGATTGTCTAACCATTTTTTAACATTTGTCATAAGGGGAAGATGATCTAATAGTTTATTCTTTTTTCTTAATTCTTATTTGGTTGTAACTTCTTCTTGGGAGATTTCATTCATGGAGAACAAAGATAATATTTTCACCACTTCAGCATCATCCAACTCATCTGTATATTATCTTCAGGGCACTACTATTAAATTGGATAAATCAAAATTACTATTATGATCCACTGATTTTCTCCAATTTGTTATGTTCCAAAAGAAGGAGCATATACTTCCAGATCCTGTACCAGAGAATAAGAAAGGCCCCATTGCTGACTGGGAGTCTGACAATGCTCTTGTGGCCACTTAGATGGTTAACAGTATGAAACCTCAACGTGCAAAACCTGTGATCATGCTACCAACGGCAAAGAAATGGGATACACTGCAAACTATTCATTCCTACAAATCTAATGCTACACAATTGTATGAACTAATTAAGACGGTCCAGAACTTCAAGAAAGGCTATGTCTTTGACTGCATACTATGGTGTTATTCCAAATTTATGGGATGAACAAGATTTATACCAACCTATTAGTGAAGATATGACTAAGCAGAGAGAAGAGGCTCGTGCAGTTCAATTTTTGGCCAGCCTTGGCCCTGAATATGATTCAATCAAGGATCAACTCATGACCAGTGAGGAACTTCTCCATAGATAGTCTCCATAGCCGGATATCACATGTTTGTTTTGGGAATAATGACTCTCTTATTATGTAATCTCCTGAGGTCTCTGCTATGGTTGCTTCAGGAGGCCATGGTCGGGGCTATTTTTTTACTCCTGGAATGCACATTCCTCAAGTCGTGGTCGAGGTCGCAATGATTCTAGGTACTATGAGCATAGTCATAGAACCAACCACAATTCTGATCACTACTGAGAAAAGCTTGCGTATCCTTCACCTTATGGTAATCAAACTACTGCCGAAACATCCTTTGCTCAAAAACAAGTTACCATCTCCAAGGAGGAATATGAGCGCCTTTTAGCAAATATCTCTAGGGACTTCTACTTCTACTGGTGTATCTGTCACCACTACTTTATTGCCAGCAGGTACTCATGCATTAACTACTTCTAAGGTGGAATGGATTGCCAACTCGGGTGCCTCTTCTCATATTACAGGCAGTACTTCTCTTTTCTAGTCCCTTCAACATTTATCTAATCCTTTTTCATGTTAGAATTGTTGACAGATCTCTTTCTCATGTCACTGGTCAGGGTCAGATCAACATTAGTCCATCTTCGTTGTTGTCGGACTAGTTGCATGCACCACAATTCAAACTAAATCTTTTATCTATTTGTCAGTTGACTAAGTCTTCTTAACTGTCATGCAATATTGTATTCTTCTCATTTTGAATTGCAGTGTTGCAGGATCTCCTGACGATGAAGGTGATTGGTGGGGTTGTTGAACATAGACTTTACAATATCTCTATCCTCATTAGCTAATTTTATTTCTCCAATTCAGTGGCGCCGTCGTTTGGGCCACCCGAGTTTATCTATACTTTATAGGCAATTTCCTTCTTTGAAACAAACTGAGTCCTTAGATTGTGAAGCTTGTCAACTTGGCAAACTAATATGGATTTTGAGACAACTAACCGAGACTGAATCCTACAAAGACATTGCAACAGCTTGTACCCATGAACTAGGTCGCTTTGATTCTTCTTCTCTTCTTCCTCTGTCTCCACTCTGAACCAACCTCCGTCGCTTCCCGCTTGCCATGGCAAGTGGGGACCGGCCCCCAGCTCCCTCCTCCCATCCCCTTCATCGTAAATCCTGGGCACAAATTGCCTCTTCCATTAACCAGCACACAGATAATTCTCCTTTACACAACGCTACCATCCTCAACAAACTTAAAGAGTCTACTACCGATTTCATCCGGCTAGACAGGGATCTTCTGAATCGTGCTCACTTGAAGTTCCAACATGCATTATATGGAAAGCTCTTTGGCAAATCTCCTCCTTTCGAGCAAGTCAAGGCTGATCTGCTAGCCAAATGGAGCATGTTTGGTGAGATTCTCATCTCGGACTTACCCAACGGATTCCTTCTTATCAGGTGTCCTTCTCAACAAGTAATGGAGAAACTTCTCCTGGACGGGCCCTGGACTGTTAACGGAATTATCCTCCAGATTTCACCTTGGAAGCCGTTCTTTGAACCCACTTTCGCAAAGCTTAATACGGCTGCAATTTGGCTTCAGCTCCATAACCTCCCCGTCGAGTTATGGGAAGGAGAGACTCTAGAGACCATTGTGAGCCAGTTTGGCACCCTCCTCAAAGTTGATGATTTCACCGTTTCTATGAGCCGGTCTAAGTATGCACGGGTGTGTGTAGAAATCGATTTATCCAAGCCCCTCTGTCGTGGATTTTGGATCGGCGATGATATGAATAAAGTGTTTGTTGTGGTGATGTACGAGCGGTTGCCAACATTTTGCTATACCTGTGGAATGGTTGGTCATGGCAGTAGTTCTTGCTCCAGGTCTGCGACATCCGGTGCCGGTAATCCTGTCTCAACTCGACCAGTAGGGTATATTGAGCCCGGCCCTACCTTGGTATCGGGTGGTGACGACCAGATCATGGACATCTTCGATCCCGTCCCGGATCGTCCCTTGTCGGAAACCACTGAAACTACAGCCCAATCCCCCATCGATTCCGACTACGGCCCCTGGCTCTTGGTAACCCGCCGGCGTGGTAGCGCTCGTGGTCGCGGAGGCGGCACACGTGCCAGCCGCGTGACCCCGAGTGATGCAGTCGACCCGGGTTCCGAAGCCGAACGGTCCCGAGGCTCCAACTTTCGAAGCACACATGGCGGGAAGAGTTTCGCTGCCAATGGGCGGCACACCTCTTCTCAAATCAAGCTCTCTGCACACGCTGTTGATGAACAGTTGCCGGCTCTAATTCCCAACAATCCACCAGCTCCTTTCTCTATCCCCAACGTTCATATCGAACCCTCCAAATCCCAAGACATTGTTTTGCCTTCCCAAGTAACTTCGCCGCCCAGCTTCTCCAATCAAATTACACCGCTTCACTTGTCCCCCACTAATGGAAAAGGCATTAATTCTAGCCGTTCAAAATCTCCACCTCCGGATCTCCGCTCCTCGGTTTCTCCACCACGTCCTTTCCCTCCTATCAACGTTACTAACTCCCATTTTACTCTTGTTGATAAAATTTCAAACGCTCTCAAGGGAGAGGATATGGAGGAGGATGCTAGCCAGGATGAAGATTACTCTGATGAAGATGATGAAGATATGTCTGATGAGGAAGACATTGATGAAGAACCAGAGGACTCCATGACCCTTGTCCAATATCAAGCTGAGGCCAGACATGAAGCCCTTGTTCAAAAAGGATCAATCATATCTGATGTCTCCCCGAAGAAGGGGAGAGTCAAGCTCGGTGGCCCGTCTTCCTGAGATCGTTCCCTTTCCTGTCCTCCTCGCTTGTTAATCCTTCCGGATTTGTTCTCTCTTCCTTGCTCTTATTATGTCTTTAATGATTATGACTAAAATAATATGTTGGAATTGCAGGGGCATTTCTTCGGGCGATACTTCGTCCCGTATCCTTCGACTCATTCGCACTCTCAAACCCGCAGTGATTTGCCTTGTTGAGACTAGAGCCAATGAAGATCGGTTTATTCGTTTTTGCAGGAAAGTTCCTAAATGCTGGGATTGCGCTGCTTTTCTCTCCGACGGTTTCTCCATCGGTATCATCATTTTGTGGCATAAATCCATCGGCACAGTTACTCCGGTCGCTGTGTCCAGACGTGCCCTCCATATCGTTATATCCTTTGATTCTTCTAAAACCTTTCTCATTTCCATGGTTTACAACTCAACTCGCTTTTGCAATCAGTGCTATCTCTGGAACGAGCTTTCTAAAATTACTGCTTTACTTATCCCCTGGCTTATTGTGGGTGATTTTAACACTGTTCTTCACAGATATGAGCACAAGGGGGGTTCCTTTTCTTATTATGATCGTAAATCTCGGTATTTTCTTGATTTTGTCGAAAGCAATAACTTGATTGATCTGAACTATTTTGGTCCTCATTTTACTTGGTGTAATAACCAATCGGCGCTTGCTAGGCGGTGGGCCAGACTGGATCGGTGTCTGATGAACCTCGCTTGGTCTAGTTATTTTAAGTTTAATAATTTAAAGCACCTTTCTCGTTCTTTATCTGATCACTCTCCGTTTTTTCTCCGTTCTTCCCCGACTCATTTTCTCAATAAACGTGTTTTCAGGTTTGATAGCTGGTTTGATTTTTTAGGATGCCACTCTGCAGTTCAGAAGGCTTGGTTGTGCTCCCCTCATGGGAATCCCATGCATGCTCTGTCGCATCTTCTATCACGTACTTGTTCCAATCTCCGGTCTTGGCACCGGTCCGGAGTTAACAAGGTTGATTCCGAGTAACTTCGCACCGAAGCTGAGATTGATATCCTTGAAAATTCTGATTTTAACTTTGTTTCTCAGGCTAATCTTATGGAGCTATATAGTAACTTATCTAATTTGCAGCGCAATAGTAATAACATGTGGGCACAGCGTGCCCGTCTTTCTTGGATCAAAGATGGCGATAAGAATACGACCTTTTTTCATGCTATCACTTGTATTCGTGCTCAAACTAATTGTATTGCGCAGGTTGTTAATGCTCAAGGAATCCTTTGCCGCGACCATGCAAGCATCGAAAGTGCCTTCCTCACCTTTTATAAAAATCTGTGGACCTCCCCAATTTGTCCCTTTGTGAATCCTCTTGATGCTCTACCTTGTGATCTTCCCCGTCTATCGGATTCTGACGCTGCCTTGCTAGTTCGTGAGGTAACAAAAGAAAAAGTTTATCATACCATTCTAGACCTCCCTACTGGTAAGGCTCCTGGTCCCGACGGGGTTACAGTTGAGTTTTATCGCAAATTTTGGCCTCTTATCGGTCATCACCTTTACTCAGCTATTCGGTTTTTCTTTGACAACTCTTTCATCCCCTCTTCTTGGGGTAAAACTTTCGTTACTCTTATTCCCAAGATAGAAAAACCTAAACTCGTCTCTGATTTCAAACCGATTTCTTTATGCAATGTCAATTTCAAAATTATTTCTAAAATCTTAGCGAATCGACTGCGGTTAGTTCTTCCTCTTTTGATTGGCCGTGAGCAAGCCGGTTTTGTGTCGGATCGGTGCTCCTTCGATAATATTATTGCGGTGCAAGAGATTGTGCATTCGATGGAAAATGATACTAAAAACCCTCCAAGGATGTTAATAAAACTCGATATTGAAAAAGCATACGACACAGTAAACTGGAGTGCAATTCTTGTTTTCTGACCAGAATGAATTTCCCCTCCCTCTGGAAATCTTGGATATCCACTTGTCTCCGATCTTCCTCCTTCTCTGTTTTAGTTAATGGTTCCCCTTCCTCCTGGTTCTCTTCAACTCGTAGGGTTCGCCAAGGTGACCCCATTTCCTCTTATTTGTTCATCCTAGTGTCTCAAATTCTCTCTAATCTTCTTAATTTTGGTCTCGCTAATGACAAGATTCCTGGTTTTAATTCGAATTTACTTCACAATTTTAATCATCTCATGTTTGCTGACGACCTTATTCTTATCACTCGAGCTTCTAGATCCACAGCCCGTAATATCAATCTCTGTTTGAATTTTTACTCTAGCATTTCAGGGCAGTTTCCTAACCATTCTAAATCTCAAATATTTTTTCCAACCTGGTGTAACAAGCATATTTCCAAACGTATTTGCTCTATTTTAAATATTACGGCAGCCTCTTTCCCTTTTACTTATCTCGGAATCTTAATTTCTCCTAATAGAATAGCTGCTTCTGCATTTAAAAACATGGTTGATCGAATTCGTCGTACTTGCAATAGCTGGAGTCGGTTCCATCTTTCTCCGGCTACCAAAACCATTCTTATCAATTCTTCTATCCTTGCTGTGCCCATATATACCCTTTCGGTCTATCCTATTCCCGATTCCATTCTTTCTGAGATAATCAGGGTTGTTCGGAAATTCTTCTAGAGCCGGGATAGCAATGGAAAGGGCATCCATAATGTGAATTGGAGTACTATCAATGAAGGTAAACCTGAGGGAGGCATTGGTATTAGAAACTTATCTCTTGCTAAATATTCCCTTAAAGCTAAGCATGTTTTCAAACTTTTAAACAATGACGGTGCCGTTTGGGTTGAGATTTTGAGACTAAAATATGGGCATTTCAATTTCTGGATGAACTCTGCTCCCACAAAATGTTCTTGGTTTTATCGGAGCTTGTTTAATACCGCCAATCAAATTAAACCTTTTTGCCGGATTAGTTCTGTCAATCCTAATTGCACTTCATTTTCTTGGGACCCTTGGTGTTTTGATCTCCCCATTGCCCTCAAACCAACATTTATTAATGTAAACGTGAATCTAGATCATCTTTCTATTTCTGATTTTATTATTGGAGATAGATGGGATGTTGCCCATTTATGCTTTATATTTGGATCTAACTTTAATATGCAGGTTTTGCTCTCTAATTCCATCAATTATGATTCTGGTAATCTGTGGATCTGGAGCCCCTTATCCAACTTTTCCAAAATCTCCTCTTCTGTCTATCATTTGAATCACAGGTTTTCCTTGACTGATAAGTGGATGGGTTGGCATTTGTTATGGAAGCTTTCTTTAGCTCCCCGCGTGAAACATTTCTTGTGGACTCTTTTCCATGGCAGGTTATCTACTTCTAACTTCCTTTATCTTCGGAATCTGGGGCCTAACAACCCGTGTGCCCTGTGCAACCTGTTTCCTGAAACTATTGATCACCTTTTCCGCTCTTGCTCTAAAGCTCACTTGATCTAGTCCTATCTCAGCCTGCGTCTTTAACACTCATTCAATTTCCTAATGGCTTTGCATTTGGTTCTTGGTTAATTGATGGTAGTTACTCTAATCACATTGTTTCAATCATTGCAGCAACCGCCTGGTTTATATGGAAATCCCGATGTGATATCATTTTCCGCAATGCCAATCTGAATCCCCCCACCCTTGTGTGTAAAGCTATTACTCATGTGCAGGATTACCTGGATTGCCAGAATGGTTTGCAGGAAATGCGGTTAATCTTGAACAATTTCTCCCATGCTGATGAACTCTTCCTCTTTGTCCATGCCAGCACCAACCACTGCTCAATGGTGAGTTCTGTTGGATTCTTTGTTTCCAATGCTCAGTATACTGTCTCTCTTGCAGGTTGCTACTCCCAAGCTCTCGACGACAATGCACTGGATATTCTCTTCGCGCTTCGAGTGGCACTGCAAGTGATGTTGGACTCACACTATTCTATCAAGAACATTTTCGTTAACGCGTCCGCACCTCTTTCTGTCATTACCAACCCCGATATAGTAATCACTTGGCACTTTCGATCTCAGATTGACTTAATCAGGTCCCTCTTAAACATGCTCAGCTCTCCTGTCATCCATAGCATCCCGGGGTCTTGGATGTTTCCTGCTACATCTCTAACTACTTTTGGATTCAACGACCCAGCCCTCAACCTGTTCTTGTTTGGAAGAGACTTGCCACACTGGCTTATGAGAAGCTTCAATGATTCAGGATTTGTCTTTAGTTTCTAGTTTTGATTGCTTTTGTAACTTCCTCTCTCTTTTGTATCCATTTCTTTTTTAATAAATTAGCCCCCTCTGGGGTTCTTTTAAAAAAAAAACTTGGCAAGTATCACCGCTCTACTTTCACTCCTCGTGCTAATAAACGTGGGTCTACTCCCTTTGCTTTAGTCCATGCAAATTTATGGGGTCCTACTAGAGTTTGTAGTTTGTGTGGGTTCCATTTTTTCCTAGTTTTGGTGGATGATCATGCTTGAATCTTTTGGGTTTTCATGACGAAGAAAAAAATCAGAAACTATTCAAATCATCCAAAATTTCTTTAATGAAATAAAAACTCAATTCCCCACTATTATTCATGTTTTCGTTCTGATAATGGTTTGGAATTTGTTAATAAATCTCTTAAGAATTTTTTATTACTTCTGGTGTTCTTCATCAAATATCTTGTACAAAGGACATCCTAAAATGGGGTTGCCAAGAAAAAACTTCATCATTTAAATATTGCTAGAACCATCATGGTTCAAATGAAAATTCCTAATTTCTTTTGGGTAGATGCTATTCTCATTGCTTGTTACCTTATCAATCATGTGTCCTTTTCTATCCTAAATGGCCAGATTCCATTTTCAGCTCTTTGTCTTGATAAGGAGGTTTTTCCTCTCAGACCTCGGATTTTTAGATGTCTATTTTGTCCACTTGTTTACTAATGATAAATTATCTCCTCAATCTATCTATTGTTTTTTTTTTGGATATTCTCAGACCCAGAAAAAAAAACTATCGACACTATCATCCTCCTTCCAAGCATTACTATATGAGTGTTGATGTAATCTTTTTTGAGAATGTTGCTTATTATTCTAATGCTGGAACAGATCTTCAACAAAATTGAACTGAGGATATTCCCTTACCTATCTCTTCCTTTCCTGACCCTGCCCTAACACCCTTTCCATCAACATCATCTTCGCCTCAGTTAATATCTATACCCCCATCTCCACCACCTCAATATCATCCATCCCCATTAACTACCTCCGAGCCCCTTACCGCTATCCCAAGTCCTGAAGCACCTACTACAACACCTTCATATGATGGGAATTCCGACCATTGAATCCCTTAGTGAGCCATGTAATGATCTTAATCTTCCTACTGCAATCAGGAAACCTATTCTCCAAATACATCCCTCTACTCGATATCCTTTCTCTGATTATATGTCCTTATTCATTTGAGTTCTTCAACAAGACAGGTTGCTCTTTCTCTTGATGGTATCCCTGTTCCTCGGTCTCATATGGAGGCTTTAGAGTCTCCTACTTGGAAGCTCTGCTCTGCAATCATGAGGTACTTGGGAGCTAGTTGATGTTCCTCCTCGTACGGAGGTTGTTAGTTCCCATTGGATATTCACTATTAAATACTTACCTGATGGATCTGTTGAGCGTTTTAAAGCGGGCTTATGGCTATAGGCTACACATAAACATATGGAGTTGATTATTTTAAAAGTTTTCTCTCCGGTTGCCTGTCTCAATTCAATAAAGATTTTGACCTCTATTGCAGTTAACTCTGGGTGGCCGTTTCATCAACTTGATTTTAAAAATGCCTATTTATATGGCGATCTTACTGAGGAGGTATACATGCAGCAACATCCTTGATTTGTCATTGAGGGGGAGAATAGCCACAAACTATGCAGATTGCGGAAAACAATTCATGGTCTTTAAGCAAAGTCCTCGTGCATGGTTCGACAAGTTTAGTTCAACTATTCAAAGCTTTGGTTTTTGCTGATCTTCTGTTGATCACTTGCTATTTGCTATGCATAGAAACTCTGGATTTGTGATTCTTATTGTACATGTAGATGATATTCTCTTGACTGCCAGTGATAAATTAGGAATAGCAAGTACCAAGAAATTTTGGAGTCCCAGTTTGTGACAAAAGACTTAGGTGGGCTTAATTTTTTTTTTTTTTTCCATTGAGGTTACTAATATACCTAATGGGGTTATACTTTCTCAAAGAAGATGTGTTATGGATTTGTTGTATAAGGTTCGAATGTCTGGCTGTAAGCCTTCCTTTATTCCCATGAATCCAAAAGTGTATCAAAATGATCCATACAGTGCACCCTTCCAAGATACTCAACAACATATAGCCTTGGTCGTAAAACTTCTTTACTTGACAGTAACCCGACCAGATATTTCCTTTTCTATTGGGGGGATAAGTCAGTTTATGGATAGGTCACAGCAAGTTTGTTAAGAAGTTGCATGTCATATTTTGAGGTATCTCAAGTCTTCTCCAGGAAAAGGACTTGTTTTTACATTGTTTAAAAAGGCGATTGAGGCGTACGCCTCGAGGCGAGGCGGTGACAGCCTGCCTCGAGGCATATGCTTCCATGGCCGGTGGCGAAGCTTACGCCTCAACCGGGTGAGGCGCTCCGCCTCGAGGCTCATCGCCTCGAGGCTCAAGAGGCGACGCCCCTCAAGAAGCAACAAAAAAATGGCTAAGAACTAAGGGGCCGAAGGGGACGGTTGTTGCGGAGGTCGGAGAGGATGCGGGCACCGAGGTTGCGAGCCCCGGCGTCTTTGAGCGGGGCGTCTTTGAGCGGGTGATGATGGTGGTGGCGGCGGGGCGTCTTTGAGCGGGCGCGTCTTTGAGCGGGTGATGATGGTGGCGGCGTGGGCGTCTTTGAGCGGGTGATGATGGTGGCGACGGGCGTCTTTGAGCGGGCACGCGTCTTTGAGCGGATGATGATGGTGGCGACATGGGCTAGGGTTTACAAATCAAACCATTATCAACGATTCAACGGTTGAGATTATTTGAAAATAAAAATTAATTATATAATAATATATCAAAATGTTAATAAAAAAATTATTAAAAAAATATTTATAATTTAAATAATATCAATCATTATCATTATCAATGGACGATGGAGGCTAGGGTTTTTTTACAAACTTATAAATTATAATCATCAAATCATTATCCATTAATTAGATTATTTTTTAAAAAAATTAATTATATAATATATATATTAATAATATATCAAAGATGATAATAAAAATTATAAAAATATTTAATATGTTTATAATTTAAATATTAATTTAACACTAATAATTAATATACATTAACCATTATTCTTTATTCATTATCTACAAGTTATGATTATTTAGTCTATATTATGAATTATCATTTATATTTTTTAAGTTTTTGTTGAGGCTTACGCCTCGGATCGCCTCGAGGCTTACGCCTCGCCTCATAAGAGCAAAACGCCTCAAGTACGCCTTTCGCCTTTTTAAACCTTTTTTTCAAAATAATGGCCAATTTCAAGTTTATGGTTTCTTAGATTCAGATTAGGCCGGTTCTCCTGAAGATGGAAGGTCTACTACTGGTTTTTGTGTCTTTGATGGTGGGAACCTAGTCACTTGGTGAAGTAAAAAGCAAAATGTGGTTTTTTGCTCTAGTGTTGAATCAGAATACAGAGCTATGGTTCAAACTGCTTGTGAACTTTTATGGATGGAATCTTTACTTTAAAACCTTGGAGTACAAGTTAAAAGGCTTGTTCCTATGTATTGTGATAATAAAGCAACTAGCTTTCTTGCAAATAATCCAGCCTTTCATGAATGAACTAAGCATATAGAAGTGATTGTCACTTTGTTAGGGATGTTGTTTTTCGTGGCCAAATTTCTACTCCTTTGACTACTGATAATCAATTGGCAGACATCTTTACTAAAGCACTTCAGTGTTCCCGTTTGGCTACTATTACTTCCAAGCTGGGCATGATGAATCCATATGCTCCAGCTTGAGGAGTGTTAGAATCTCCCATTATTGGAGTGTCCTTGTTTATCTTTTCCTATTGCTAGAACTTCCTCATGTACCTTTCTACTTTTAAATTTCTTCCACATTATGCAATTTTCTCCTATTTTAATTCCTTTGTGATTTGCTTCCATAACATGTAATTCCTATTATGACTTGTAGCCTATCTATATATAGAGGAAAATTCTTCTCAATAAAGTCAAGTCATTATAATCACATTACATACAAAAAAGAGGAGCTCCTTTTCATGTAACAAAAGAATAGGTAGCTTACAATACGTAAATTAACACAGTGATGAGGCATGTTGGAGCTCACCTTGGTGAAGTATAGTATAACTACCAAAAATGGAGAAACAAATGTAAAACATACATAGAGTGACACATTATGATTAGAATAATAGTTTATAAGTGTTTCCTTAATTTCTTAAGAAATATCAAAAATAAATAAATTAATTAATTAAATACACCTAATACAGTATATCTTATTCAAAGTTTTAATATAAAATCCTAGAAGTATTGTTAGACCCTTATATGCAGCAGACATATTAGGAGGTACTTGATATAAAAAAATTGTGTAAAAATTGAGAATAGATGGATACCTAGCATAAAGTCAAATGTAAGTCTCAGCGATTAGTTTGACATGGTAATACCTTCAGGTGATGGTATGTTTCTGATCCCATTTGTAAAGCCTCCATGAAATTTTTTGCACCAATTGGGCAAATCATTATTGCCTAACAAAAAGTAATCAACAGTTTCAATAAATCAAAGA
This sequence comes from Dioscorea cayenensis subsp. rotundata, assembly GCF_009730915.1. Classification (NCBI taxonomy): domain Eukaryota; kingdom Viridiplantae; phylum Streptophyta; class Magnoliopsida; order Dioscoreales; family Dioscoreaceae; genus Dioscorea; species Dioscorea cayenensis. Next base: position 31,314,965 of record NC_052477.1, read on the forward strand.
ACTAAATGTGTGATTTCATCCACATCAAAAATGTTAAGAGCAAAATAAATAAATAAATAAATAAATAAAGGAAAGTCACTTGGACAGGAGTCAGGAGGCATTAAATGAAAAGCCGAGGAAAGTGGCCATAAAGCAAATTATAAGCGTGTGGCTAAATAGATGATCCAGTATTGAGGCTAACACATGAATGAATTGCATCAGTAAAATTCACCAAAAAAGATAAAATGTCAAACAGAACCTCAGTGTGTCTCTCAATAAACATTGATGACATGAAAGTTTTAATTGACATTTTTAGTGATGTTTAATTGCATTTACCTAGACAGCTTGTATGCAAACATCATTTGAAGGCAAGTATTCTTACGGTTGAGTGCATAACACCCTGGCCACAGTACAGTAACCGAGAGTCGAAAGCACATCCTTAAGCCCAAACATATCTATGATTGGACTCAAGAAAAATACCTAGTTAATCCTAACATAGGATATTATTTCCATCTCATATTAACCAGTATTTAAAGATTATTGGTCATACCAGTTACACCACAGATCATAAATCTACGAGAGCAACCAAATAGGATTAATAACCTGAATTAGTATAAGGTCATACTTGCACAGCCAGAGAATTGCCAGCATGCTTTCCACCACTAATAACAGTAAAGGCAGGAACAGGAAGGACTGGTTCACTTTTACCGGAAAGATCTGCAATATGCTTATATACAGGGACCTGAGAAAGAAAAATGAAAAACACTAAGCAAATAGAATAACTAGAGAAATAAATGGAACAAGTAAGATAAAAATGGCATGCCTCTTTTTCAGCAGCACCAGCTTTACAGGCAGCAATTGACACAGCCAAAATAGCATTTGCTCCAAGTTCAGTCTGAAGAAGGAAACAAAACCTAAATATATAAGCAAACAAGTGATAAAATTTTTAAAATCTTTGGTGAATTGATAGATTTAGCAATCTGCATTACAGTCCACTTTTTGTAGAAATTCATGCAAGGATTTTTTCCCTGCAGGCCTAATTTCAATTTAACATAGATAATAAATAAGATAAGATTACACGGCTGAATCGACATCATACAAATAAACAAATTAAATCCACAAAATTGAAGCAACTACTGTCTAAGCATAGTGGTTTGAAGGGAGGCACTTGCCTTGTTTTCAGTTTTATCCAAGTCTATCATTGCCTGATCAATTTGGGCCTGGAGAGTGGGATCCATGCCAATCAGGGTCTCGGAAATCTTTTCATTTATAAGCTTGACAGCTTTTGAAACACCCTTTCCTAGAAACTTTCCTTTGTCCCCATCCCGCAATTCAACAGCCTCATACCTGACGTTGATGAACATAGGGTCAATGATGATAGAAAAACCAATTAAAATTGAGTTTGAACGTTTGGTGAGAATCAGGGAGTGGCGGAAGAAGCTCGACAATGAAATTTTCTTAATAGTTAGAGCACAGAAGCCTCAGCAAGCGAGGCTGATCATGGCATGATTGAAATAAACCAGCTGAGCTAGAGTGAGGAAAGAAAAACAATGGAAACATAGAATGGACGAGGAGCAGCCCTTACATTCCAATTGCAGTACCACTGGGGGAAGAAGCACGGTACATCCCTTTGTTGGTGTAGAGATCCACTTCAACTGTCGGGATTCCCCTGCTATCCAGGATCTGCCTGGCTCTGATCTTCGTGATCGCAGAGGGAACGGCCTTCCTCATGTGATTCGACTGCCGCCATTGCCATTGCCATTACCAAAACCAAAGAGAGAAAGAGAGATGATCAATGGAACAAGGATACCATTAGCAGAGAAGAGGAGAGAAAAGAGAGATCTAGAAGGAAGGACGTACGATGAAAAGGATCGGATCAGGGGCCTTGGCCCGGACCGCGGCATTGACGGCATCCTCGATCTTGCGAGATAGCAAATGCTTGTCCAGATACTCCTGGACCGACATACTCGCGACCCTCCTGGACTAGCCCTAGATCGTGCCCTGCGCTCTCTTGCTAATTAAGCTGAGTAGCAGCGGAAATGCAGTCTTTCCCTAATTCCGTCATATATTATAGGGAAAAGTACAAAAGCTCGTATGGTTTCGAGTTTTTGTAAAAATAAGGAATGAGTAATTTTTTCGATTCTATGATATGTGTTTTCCATATTCGAAAAAGAGAAAAACCGCTACTGCGTTAACTTTCCCGGGTTTTGGCGAGAGAAATTGTCTATTTATGTAAAAAAATCACTATGTGGGCTTAAAAAAACAAGATTTTTTTCAACATGATTTTTGTTTGATTTTTAGAATTTAAGTTTTTTTCTTGTTTAGTGAAAATTTTTGAAGAGAAATAAATTTAAAAAAATATATTTTTTTATGTAATATAAGTTGATTTTTTTAAATAAAAATGACGATTTTTGCTCTCGTGAGTTAACACGTTAATTGCTAGATAACTGTTTTCCCTTTTTGCAAATCTAGAAACCACATATCATGAATCGAAAAAAAATCCTCATTTTTTTATTTTCTGAAAACTCTGAAAACCATACTGCTTTTTTTCAGATTTTTCCCTATATTATATAACATATAACACTAACAAAAGACCCACGCCTCCGGATTTGGTTTGGGACTTTTAAGATCCTGCGACTGCGAGCCCAGACCCTCTCGAGAAGGAGAAACTATGTCATGGTCCTATGAGAACTCATTAATTGTTGATGTTTATTTATTTATTTATTTTGCTAATACCTGTTGATATGTAGTGCAAAACCATACAAATTTACTGAAATAAGCTGCGTGCTCTTAAATATCATGTAAGATGTTTCCTTTTAACACAACAAGCTCAGCCTTTGAAATCATAAACACGTGAGGAGATAAAAGTGGGCAACCTAATTAACTACATCCCACGCTTCTGAACAAGAAAACAATCACTCTGGTTCACATGAGAAGCAATTCCTTTGATTATATGCCAAGGTACACTAACACTAAAAACTTCTATAATCCATGGTTACACCACAACAAACGCCCGGGATGCTCCTGTGAAGTGCTTAATGGATCCAAGCAAGCTCTTCGAGGCACCAAAATGTCGCAACCTATAGACACCTGAAGCAGCAGTTTCAGGAATTCGCCATTCTATGGTTGCATAGCTCTGAGGACTCAATTTCTTAGGCCTCGACCACTTGAAACGCAGGCTGAAATCATCATCATCATACGCCGGAGCCCAGGTATCAGTACCATGTAGAACCTCCACCAAGGAGAATGTCCCTTCTGTCATGAGGTCATTCCTTGGGCAGCCAGACCAGAATGTTGCAGTTACCATGTCCCCTCGTTTGAATGTCGAATTCAGAGGGACATCAATCTTGGCATCACCAAATTTGACACCGACTGGAGTCAAGTCCAAGACAACACCAGGGAGGAGACTGATTTGTTTATCCAAAAGATCAGGAGGCTGTAGACTTGATGAGATACTCTGCCCACCAACTAGCGCCGCTGCAAGTTTTTTGAACTCCTGAATGTATGCATCAAGTGTGTGTGGCCCAAACAACGTAGAAGCTCCCTGATTATGTTAATGAAATATTAATAAACACACATACCAAAAATGTCTTGAATGACAGGGTTCCGTCTAAGAAGCATTAATAGAACGGACTAAAAGCAAGGAAGTCAGCCAAAAGATTAGGATAACAGCAAATTCCAATAAGGCTATATTTTTTGTGTTTTGAGACGCTAGTTGATGCGAAGAAGTCATCATGATTGATGATAGGAAGCATAACTAGTCAGATTGTTATAGAATCATTAATATTTGCAAAACAACTGGTGTCATCTTTCTAACTGGCAAGAACAGCGAAATTACACCAGCACTAACCTCATATCTTTGAATCAGGTACTCTTCATAAGTGGTAACATACTGCGAGTATGAATTTGTCAAACCAGCTATAACAATGTGGACATTTTTGTCAAATTCCCCATTGCTGCCACTGGTGAGTACAGTGCGCACAGCATCCCGAAGACGCCGTCCAGCCATCGTAGTAAATTCTGAGAGAAACAACATGATTTTTTTTTTTCTTCCATGAAAAATAGTAGTTAAGAGAACACAAAGATACCATGACGTTAACCTGTTGTCTGTGAGTGTGTGCACATATAGGCATGTGTGTGTGAGAGAGAGAGAGAGAGAGATTATATGCAAGTCTATATTACAAAGAAGATTTATGTGCAGAAAACATGTACCTCCAGGTACGCAGAGGATTACAAGCTGTCCGATCCTTATTATTTGAATTGGAAGAATTGAAGGCTGTGGCACCAAAGGACCAATCATAAGAAACAGCTGAAGGATTTCTTGTAAGAGAGACCCGAAAGGAATTTCCAAATAAATGAATATAAATGTAGATACATGAACGTGTTACAATCAAATGATGTAATTCATAAAACATCAAGACAATGATTTAATTATCAAACTTTAAGAGAAGTTCCACTCTAGAATTAATGCCAAAGCTCAGGTTTAAGGACAAGCAGAAAACTCAAGTTACTTGACTGAATCTTCCAAAATAATAATTGCAACCTTACTGCCATAGTGCCATTTACAAATATACAGCACTTCCAACACAGACAAAATATCACAAGAGAATCATACTAGGGTCATATCAGCCATGGAAACAATATACCGGATAGAGTTACAAGATGGTAAAGAAGCATTTTCAGAAGTAAAAGACCATAAATTGAAATTTAGCTCACCGCCCAATCATATGGTTTCTTCATTTCACCAGTATCTAACAAAATTGGCTTTGGATGCTGACACTCCTTTTGCTCCTTGCCAGGCATTTTCAAAAGGTTCCTCACCAATTTCCAAAATGCATTACCCTGTTACAGTGTGGGAAAAGAAAATCATATGAACGAAAGATTTTAACAGGAACACTAACTAGCCTGGTTGGTACAATTTACCTTGTCATCCCCTTGTTGGAAATCAAAAGCACCAGGGCCATCAGTAGTTCCGGCAGCAAATGCAAAGCCCATAGCTGCAGGGCATGTCTTCACCACTCTTTTATTTCCATCACTTGAAGGAAGAGTGACCTCAAGATGAGAGAGATCCAAATAAGTATGACGATAATCAACTTTTCCCTTTATTTGTTCAGATGCTGTAGTAAAAAGGTCAACAGCTTTTCTAAATTGCCTTTCTCCAATGATGTGTGTGCTTTCAAACTCATCTGGGTAACTGCAAGATATAATATGATGAAGAAATACAATTGTACAGGCATTTTCTTTTAGTATGTTAATTCATAGGATAAATTGGAAAAGTTAGTGCTAACCCAGGGCCACGGCCATAGCAGAGTTCATTCTTCCCGTTACAGGTACTGCGGTTGAAATCACAAGGAAGGCCAGTGTCTGTGCAGAATGCTCCAAGAACATTTGGACTAACATCTCCACAGTTTGATTGACAAAATGCAGAGACAAATTTTGGTCTATTACCCCGTCTGAAAGAACTCCGCAACCGGCGAGTGACACTAAAGGACCTAGTCACTCGCTTACCACCAGATGCCTGGAAGGAGGATGCAATTTGCTTTAACTCATCAACTGCAGAAGATCGGCCCCATGAGATTGACTGGAAGGAGCTAATCAAATAACTAGGATTCATCATCTTTCAGGATGTATACACAATCTAATAGTCAGTTTAATGACTAGAACACGAAAATAAATAAATAAATAAATAAAATAGAATAAAAATAAAACATACCACCACTAGGTAGACGAGGTATTATGGTAGATACTCTCCGAGGAGATCCTTCATTTATCTTCAAAGTGTCTAATCCCTCAGGGTATACAATGTCGATTTCATCAAGGCTCTTTTGTTTAAACCAGTCCTCCATGAACCGGGCGGCAGCTCCTTTGTTGTCCCCACTAATCAGAGAGTTTGTCCGACTCATTGATGTCCCATGAGTTGCAAACCAATTAAAAGCACCGACTGGTCCCCATTCATCATCTACAAACTTCAATAATGTCATTTCTTTATCGACATTATACTTGTATCGGCTACGCTCTGGGGAAGGATTATTGAGGTACGCACTGGGACTGCGATTGATACCAGCATCAAGTAGTTCTCCTGAAGACCAATGATAATTTCAGAACCAGAAGAAGAAGAAGATCAAGGAGTGAAATAGCAAGTCAAAATTTGGATTTCTACGATGCAACTTAATTGAAGAGCAAAAACTAGCACCAACAAAAAATTAAAATAAAATAAAAAGAGGAAAGTAAGGTCAATAATCCAAAATATGATCAATGATTAACATAGATTTCTATATGTGTAGCCTGATCTCAACAAAAAACTCAAAAATTCATAATATTCCCATAAACAAGACTATGCATAACAGCAATATGGAAATGTTATACAAATTCTGCTATGACACATATCCAAGGGACAAAGAGATCGCAGATATGAGCCCCCTAAATCATACCAGTGGTGATGATGCATCTTACTCATAGTTTGAATTCATAATAGACAGATTTCAGAAATTGTACCACAACCATTCAGGAACATATTGTTGCAGTCATGCATAAGGCAAAGGAAGCACAGTCAGGGGAAATGAAACTGCACTCTTCTCGTACCTTTATTCACAGATACAGTTCCAGGGCGTAGGTTTTCATGAGCTTGAATGATGCTTTGTTCAATGCCATTCACAATGACATCAAATGACTGGCGAACAAATCCAAGAGATGTTACAATATAGACAACATACTGAAGGTAACCCCCAGGTCCAGCATGAGTGTGTATACCACTAATAGCTACATTCTGCTCAGTGTACAAATCACCATACCTGATGAAAGGGAGAAGTAACATGAAGTTAGAAATTTGGTTAACTCACAAAGACTCACTCCTTATTACATGAGCCTTTTTACTTAACATAATCAGGAGATATAAAACCATTAATATCTGCCATCAAACATCCCACAATATCTTTCAGAAGCAAAACAAGAAGCATATGTCCTACAGCAGAGCTCGGCACTGCTAAACTTAATAATTAAGTGTGTGTGATTTTTAAAATATAGGCAATTTTAAATATCCGATATCTACTGGCCCCCAACATAACGTAGTTCCAATATGAACAAGTCACAGAAAGAAGACAAAAACTTTGGATCAAGTGTTTTATCTAACTAACGAAGACATAGTAACTAGCAGAACAATAAATGAACTAAAGCTATGAGCAAAAATATGAACACTAGCAAAAACAGATATTAAACATGCTTTCGAAATTTAAATAATGCGAAATGTATCACCACCTAACAATGCTCAAAACATCTTATTCAGAGATGTTACACGCAGTTATAGCACAAATAATAATTTAAAGAAACTAAAAGAAAACAAATAGCATTCATGGCTTGCATGAGGCTAGAAACAACAATTTGCAGCAAAAGCATACACTGGCTACCTTGATTTCAATCTTTCAAGCAGCTTAATAGTAACAAGTTGTGAAGCCATGCATGCGTCAAGATTGACAAATGCTACACGCTTCCCCCCGGGCTCAACAACAATAAATGTTCGAGCTTGTAGCCGAAAGTGAATTCCAGAAGCAATTTGCTCCATATTAGCATATCCCATCATATTGACATCAGCGGCAGGTCCTGTAATGTCATAGCTCCCAAGTCCAACCAAAAAAGTGGCGCTTGAGGTTGTTGGTTGCCAATATTGTACAAACAATACCAGCAAAAGGCAAAACCAGATTGAAGTCATCGACCATCGCTGGTGGGTGTGTAGGAGAAAAGGCACCTCCATCTATCTTGTAAAGGATATTCCTAATGGTGATTAATGTGTGTGAAAATCCTTTGTACCTGAAAGGTGGTAGAGAAACACACCACATATAACAGCTACAATGAGAACAGGAGTAAGTAGGGTACATGGAAAAACAAGTAGTGATTCTAGTGAAACAGGAACAACCACATTATATCACATGATTAGTACACAATATGTCAATAGCAAACAATCATACAAAGTAGATTTAAAAAAAAAAAAAATCAAGGCTCAAAATTTTTCATGAAATAAATGGATTTATCAATCATAAACACCAAGCACACAAAACCCTCTAAAGAAGGGTATAGAATCACTCAATCCATGCCAAGTTTCCAAAACAAAGTACGGCATGATGGATGATACTTAGAATTACAGGTGATCTTGTAATGAGATGTTTGGAAAAGCACAAGATTGCTGCCACTAGGGCTGTTGCATTTTTGCTGAAAGTAGGGGATGCCATCTCATGTCACGATGACTGGTTGCTCTTAGAACCCTAGAACTACCAATGCTATATATATATATATATATATATATATTTAAAGCAATCAATGGATCCAAATATGCAAGGAATTAAGTGAGATGAAAAGAAGTGAATAAATAAAGCAGTGATACCTGGGCTTGGCTGGGAGGATGATCTTAATGATCAATGAACAGGTTCGCCAACTGCAAGGGAAGGGAAGGGAACGAAGTTGTTCTTGTGCGCTGCGCTGCGCTGCGTGGAGTAATAATATACACTGGTGTTATAGCATAGCACGAGGCGGAGATCCATCACCAAACATTCACAAACCTAAAAAAGGCAAAAACAAAGGGGAAAAGGATACCTTCAAAGCGCTCTGTATTTTATAGGAATCGTGCGAAAAGGGATGATGAAGATTCGAGAACATATAATAGGCTAAATAATTAACATGGTCAGCGGGTGCCCTAATATATTTGCTGAATTTTTGCTGCTCACGGGCAAAAGGAAAGAAGAGCATGGAACCGCTGACGCGGTACCCGGGGACTTTTGGTTGAGGGACTTTCAGTTGGGAGCACCAGTTTGTATTGCAACCCAAAATAATAAAAATAAAAAAAAATAAAAATGAAAGCCTTTGTTGAAAACATTTTTTATATATAAAATATATTTTATTTTTAATTTATATTTTTACCAAATGTGACAAACCAGATGAATAATGACATATGACTCATGACTTATTCATTTTATGGGTAATGTGTATACCTCGAATATATGACTTATTCATTTTATAAATAATAATAATAATAATAATAATAATAATAATAATAAAAAGTAAGGCACCACCAATACATATTTTAATGTGTATGCCTTTTTTTGTTATTTTTTTAATCTTTTACTCTATACATTATTCTCTTCTGAGTTCTAAACATGGTTACTTTCCGGAGCAGAGCACTTGAATTATTATTTAACAAAAGATAATTACAAGAATTAATTTAAACAAAACACTAAAAAAAGAAAAATAATGGAAGTAATCTAAAATTAGACCAAGAAAAGTTTGGATGTTCTCCCTTGTTACCATTAAAACAGGGCACGCAACACCAATCAAATAATCATGCATACATAATTCATAAGTTTGGTCACTGCAATTTTATATGTATCTTTTTATGGAAAACTATAATATATAGACTCAATTGCAGCCCTAATTAAATTTGGATAGTTACCCAAGTTTAGCAATTATCGAATTCTCTACTCAAACTCTCATGAAAATCTACGTTTTTTTGGCGCCCGGCCATGCATGCTCTCATTAAGGTTTAAAACACATAAAATAAGCCAGAAGAGAAGTCATGAAAGGCTTTTTAAATCATTAATCAAAGAGAAAACATTGATCTTATATCCAGTCTTCTTAATTTGTGGTGGATCATCATCTACAACAATTGGCCGGGTGTTAGTCCAAGATTCCAAAACAGTTCTACATATCAAATTCAATTGATCTCGTAGAGTGCAAACGTTGTTAGAAGATGAAGTTCTATCATGTTTCACTCAGAAAACACAAGCAACCATCAAAGTGGAGTAATGCTTGGAAGTTACAAAGAGGGACCATCTTACTTCTCATGGTGATTGTGATAGTGTTCTTGATTTCAAGTGATCTTCCTTACTTTTTAGAGCTTCATTCAACAAAGAATAAGCAAGATGTCCTTAATCCACTCACTTCGAAAATCATGGTTAGTTCATTCTGAGATTTAATTAATTTTTTTTAACCTTTTTTTGTTGTTTGTTATTTATTATTAAATTATATGAGTTTTTCCTATTTCCGAATTTCTAAAGTAGATATACATATTTATTTAATGGTGTTTTACTTTATATATTTATTCCATTATGATTATCTTCTTTGATTTTTTTCAAAAGAAAAGTTCGAAAAAAAAAATCCTTAACAGATATGACAAAATACAAGCAAGAAAGACGGCAGAGAAGAGTCTTCCAAAACCACTCTCTATTGTGGATAAAGCACAAGTTTTTTTTAAAATTTTGGATAAAAGATAATGCATTAGTGTTAACGTTAAATTCCTCGCATGTATCTATATTTTATCAGGTTCCTGAGATTTGGATGAAACCCAACACCAAGGGCTATTTCCAGTGCATCCAACGCAGACAAAACAATGCATGTATGCTACAATTGACTTTGATCTCATTATAAATAATACACCTCTGAAAATTAGCAGTCCAAATTTACTGACCACTGTCAACTCTAATTCCAGTGAAAAGCAGGGCAACAGATGGGTATCTCATAGTTCATGCCAATGGAGGATTGAATCAGATGAGACTGGGGGTAAACATTAATCACTTTCAATCTATAACAATGAGGCGCTTCATATATAATCCATTTATTGAATCAACTCTGCAGATAAGTGACATGGTTGTGGCAGCTCAACTCATGAATGCAACACTAGTTCTTCCTTTTTTGGATCATGATTCATTTTGGAAAGACTCAAGGTGGTATCAAATATTCAACAGAGAGGTTTTGGCTTCCTGAAAGAAGTGCCTTCATTAATTATTTGACAAACTAATCTAACGTGTTTTTTAATTGAATCATTCAGTGAGTTCAAAGATATATTTGATTGGGAGCACTTCATTGATGAACTCAAAGATGATGTCAACATAGTGAATTCTCTCCCACCCAATTATGCAAACAAGAAGCCTCATGTGATGCCTCCTATCTCCTGGTCCAAGGTCTCTACTCCTTACAACAGAATATGTATGTCTAGACATATATATATATATATATATATATATTCCCGTTATAGCTCCCTCATTCCTCATGCAAGGGACGTATCCGTGACAGGGTTCATATTACAAAGATTTGAACAAATTACTGAAGAAGCACCAAGTCATCCAGTTCACTGACACTGATTGTCGTCTAGCAAACAATGTAGGCAATCCATCAAGGCAGAAACTAAGATGCCGTGCAAACTACAAAGCACTTCGCTTCACACCACAAATTGAAGAGCTTGGGAAAACTCTAGTTGATCGGTTGAGAAATCAGACCAATCATTACATTGCACTTCATTTGAGGTGTATATATAATATACACACACATATTTATTCTCTGGTTCTGGTAAACAGAGCAATATCAGCTAATAGAAAGAAGTTAATTAATGAAAAGAGAATTGAATTTTGATGTTTTGGCAGATATGAGAAGGACATGCTTGCATTCACTGGTTGCACCAACGAGCTGACAGAACATGAAGCAGAAGAGCTCAGGGACATGAGGTACAGTGTCAAGCGTTGGAAGGAGAAAGAGATCAACAGCATGGAGAAGAGATTGAAGGGAGGCTGCCCAATGACTCCAAGAGAAGCTGCTGTTTTTCTCAAAGCGATGGACTATCCTTCCACAACTAATATCTACATCGTAGCAGGGGAAATCTATGGGAAGAATGGCCTGAATGCTCTCAAGGCTGAATACCCCAACATTCATACACACAATAGCTTGGCAACACCTGAAGAAATTGAGAGTCTGGAGATGTACCATAATCGCCTGGCCGCACTGGACTACATTATGGCCCTCAAGAGTGATGTTTTCGTGTATACATACGATGGCAACATGGCCAAAGCAGTGAAGGGACACAGGATGTTTGAAGGATTTCTCAAGACCATCAGTCCTGACAGGTTGGTCTTTTTTTTTTTCTTTGAATACTCACTTTATCCGTCTGTTAATTATAATCAATCCATTATGTTTGATCAATTTGTTTGGAAAAAACCTGGATTTCTGTCTCCAGACAAGAGTTTGTGCATCTTATTGACCAGATGGATGCTGGTGAAATGACTTGGATGGAATTCAAACAGAGGGTGAAGGAGTTTCATGCTGATCATCTTGGAGGTCCCTGCGCGAGAAAAGCGGGAGCTTTGCCGAAGCTGGAAGAGTATTTCTATGCAAACCCTCTTCCTGGCTGCTTATGCAAATCAAAAGACAACAACTTGAAAGCCATTTTGTGACACACGTGCTCCAAGTTGGTTTGATGAAAGTGGTTGTATATACATACATATATATATATACTCACAGACGAAATACGCCAGTCCAATGAGTTATTTTGAAAAACTGAGGGTTGGCGTGAAAGAATTTTTAGTTTAGTCATTGATTTAATTGTGATGAAGGCCATATATATGTATATCTAGACTCATATATACGCACACTTTTTTTTTTTTTTTCTTCTTCTTTTGATCGACCACATCTCTTCAGTTTCTTTGAAACTGAAGAGATCCTCAGTTGTAACATTATTAACCTCTTCACCTTCCCTCAGTAATGCATGCATGCATGCATGAACGAATGCACTATTGTCTTTATTATATATAGATATAGATAATAACAGCTAGCAACAAATGCAAATCTATATTGTCTCACAAGTCCATGGCTGAAATGGAGAAGCTTTTCCTCTGCGTCCTGGCAGTGATGATGATGAGATTCTCATAATTGAGTGAAGCTAGGCTTGTCCATGATGTAAGCCTTGCAGAAAGAGTAGAGTCAGAAGGAATGGCAAAATGTTGGGAGTCTTTACTGGCATTGAAGTCTTGCACTGGTGAGGTGATCCTCTTCTTTTTCAATGGTGAGACTTATCTTGGACCCTGTTGCTGCAAAGCTATCAGAGTCATTGAACACAACTGTTGGGCAGCTGAAGCCATGCTTGCTGCTTTAGGGTTTACACCAGAGGAAGGTGATGCACTTCGTGGCTTTTGTGATGCTAATTCACCTGCACCTTCATCCTCATCTTCATCTCCACCACCATCACCAGCTTAATTAATTAGTTACTCATGCATGCTCTGCGAAAATAATGTTAACTATGAAAGTTAACATTATATTTTCCCTGGCCATAGCATATAGGCTTGCAGATGGTACCTTCCAACAATCAAATGAAACAATCTCACTTTGGAAATTTTTTTGTGATTTATATTTTTAGAAGGTTATACATGAAAAATATTCATTCAAAAAATTAAGGGTATTAATGGGAGACTCTCTTTTGTTTTATTTTCTTTATTTATTTTTTTTATTATTATAATTTTTCTGGAATCGTAATTATGCTGCCGGCCGAGTTCTAGTAACTTCTTTAATACCCCTTCACATTCATGTGGTTTCCAGGTACCCTGTCCTGTGCAAACTTCAAACCGTTGTTCTAAAAGTTTCTGGAGGACCGGGTTGAACTTTGTGAAGCAGCGGAGCGGACCAGAATCGTTATTAGCATGATGTTTATGGCATTAAATTAAATGGTAGGAACTTTGTTGGCTTTACTTATTTTGAATGGCGGTTTACGGAGGCGCCAACACAGTAATACTCTACGCTTCAAACTAATTGGAGATCATCCAGGTAAAAACTAAAAACACAGAGGAGATCATCTCTTAGAATCGTGAGGGAGAGAATATCAATCAAATTTCGTCGCACTTCCAAAAAATAAAATAAATAAATAAAACTTGGGTAGCTCAACATTAATTAAGAAATTTACCTCAAAAAAAAACATTAATTAAGAAATATACAACCTGGACAAGCAATCAAGCTCATCCTCAGTCCTCAGAAAGGAGTAATCTTTTTTTTTTTAAAAAAAAAAGTGGATAAACCACATAGATAAAGGAGTAATTTTAAAAACGTAAGTCTGCACATCTTTCATTATAAAAGCATTATAGATAACATACTTGAGCAGGGACACAAATTGCAAGACATACAACAAGTTCACAGAGACCGCTTGCAAGCTACACGAACACAAGAACCTTGCACTTGTTATTAAATACTGCGTGCTGGGAAATCTGTAGAAATTTTACAATTAAATAATAATAATAATAATAATTAAAGATCCGCAAATAAATGATATGTCTTAGAATCAACTACGATAAGTCTCAAGGCTGCAGCAGCAGCAGTAGCAGCTAAGCAACTGAAGCCCACAACATTCAGCCAGTGCCAGGCCTTCTGGAGTGGTGACAACTTATTCTTCTTCACCACCAGGTACATGTGATTTGCAAGAACAAACGTGAGGGGAAATGTGCTCAAGGCCCCAGTCAGGCTCATGAAATCTCCAAGGAATGGCAGCAGAGCGGCAACCAGAGTGTTTATGGTGAGGTAGCCTCCTCTCACCATCACTCTGAACCCAAGGTTCTGGAAGGAAAATGCATTCCCTTTTCCCGGTCCATAATGTGTATCCAGGTACTCATACATTGGACTAGCAAAAATCTGTGGGAGAATAGTTGTATTAAATGTAAGTGCTTGGCAAAATGGCAATAGAATCGACAGAACTTCCAGTTAGCCTGACCTTTGAATGAAGCTTTATAAAAAAGATACCAGTGGTAATTACAAAACCATAGTTTTCAACTGAATCTTAGAAAGAAATCTACAAATTCTAATGTGCCATTAAAATATTAGGACCTGATAATGTTAGCAGTCTGCCAGTGTGACCACTGATTAAAATGGCCGCCCTGGAATTGGTGCCTTTTCTGCTATTCATGTGAATTTAATTATGTCGGAAAACAAATCTTCTTGAAAGTGGCAGGTGGTTACAATATAAATCCGTATTAAGTGCCCATGAAAAATATATTTCAGACAATCTACAAGATAAAACTCTAGGCTCTTGCATACCATGAATGTAGATAATGGGCTTGCCTGCTTGTTATATGATCTTAAATCTCATAGAAAACCATTTTCCTAGATTCTAAAGATGTGGAAAATTGGGAAGAATACGTATTTTGAAGAAATAACCCATAATACAAAATCCTTTATTAAAGGCTAAATAATGGTGAGTAAATAAAATTTGGAAGTAGGCTAAATAATGGCAAGCAAATAAAATTTGGAAGGATACTGACTAAATGTAGTGAGCTAAAGGGAAAAAGAAAGTGGAGGCAAAAGCTGTGACAAGGGACATGACAAGACTTTCAGTTCCCCTCATTTCTACTTTCTCAATAAAAATACGAAAGAAAAAAAATTAAGGAAATAGGTGAGAAATTATAGGGAAAGAAACATACATGTAAAGCAATAACTGTCTGTAAAAATGCTGCAATATTGGCCATTGTCTTCACCCACACCGGGCCCTTCACGCTATTGAGGAGATAGGTTGATGTCACGGAGCCATAAGCCCAATATCCCATGAAGGTCACAGCATACAACGGCAAACCACCAATTGTAAATTGAAACCAAAGTGCCTTTTCCATGTTCTTGATAACAGGGGGTTTAACAGTTGCCTATAACGAGAATGTTACCAAAAATTATGGAGAAGAATATGATTTTAATAGTTGTAAAGTTCCTCAATTTCCAAGTGTGGCAAATGAAATCGTCTTCAAATAATAGCCTTCTAACATTAAGCTGTTAATCCCAAAATGAAAATGAATTGTAGGGAATTAATCAAAACTAAAATCCTAACATGTTCACATTTGGGGAAGCTCAAGAGAAGTTGAACATGATATTTCAGACATGAACAGTGACTTTTCTTTGCCCTCTATTGAACACAATATTACTTTAAATAACACGGAACAGATCATATGTGCCACTTCCGAACTTCCAACTCATAGGCACAACTGATTCCTCTCAGTTAATGATCCACCAACAGTATTATTCAGAAAGTGGAGCTTTTAAATCTTTTATTCATTAAACAAGAAATTCAGTAATATACCTGTATCTCAGGCAGCATTCCTGTATTGTAAGCAAAAACAAGACTAGCAACAGCACCAATTGTATTGAATATCTTGCTGTTATTAGATCCCGGAATGTTGTAATCCCGAACTGGGGAATTCACTCCTGTACTACCAGGCAGGTTGTATAAATGTAATATCATAGTTTATACTCAAGAGAATTATCGGATATTTATCATGAGAGATTAAGTTATTACCATCTCTTATTGATAACACAAAAGCTATGATTATATATATGAGACTGAGGATGGTTGAAACACCCAGCCAAATCCTCAAAGCTGATAGATGAGGTATCCCAAAGGCAAACATTGCACAGACAATCCCAGCAATTGCTATACAGTACGGAAGCTTCAAGACATGATCATCCGTGTAGAGAACATAGATGGCCTACACAGAGGGAAAAAGATTATGTAAATCTTGGAAAGAATAAAATGAGCACTCCCATTTTTCAAACCAAATTTCTTACACAAAGAGAGAACCGAATTTTGTACAATAAATGGCTCAATAACAATACTTTGTAAAAGAAAAGGTATTAAAAACTAGGCATGCAGTAAGTTACCTTCAATGCTTGTCCAGCTAAAATGATGTAACCAGTATTGATCATGAAAAGATTAACATACTGCAAAGCCCATGTAAGAGCATACATTTTTCTACCTGCAAAGACAAATTATGTGTCAACAAAATACCACAATAACTGAAATAAACAGAGCTTATAGTAATTGAAACTTGCTTTTTAATTAGCAGCTGCATGCCAATCACAAGAGACGCTCTAGATGGTTGTGAGAGATGCAAGTTGCAAATCCCTCAAGCGGACCACTGGCAAGCTAAAATATTCCATGAATTTACAGAAATTCCAAAGAACTAACTCACCATATATATGGCCAGCAAGGTCTCTGTATCTTATGTGCCTTTTGCCTCCTACTTCATGAAGCCGGGCCAGAAGTGCATTAGCATACAGGGAAATGGCAGCGGCAAGAACTAAACCAGTTGTACCAGCTACCCAACCCAAAGGTACCATTATTGATCCAGAGTACCCCAAAACATAAGCACTATTCACTCCAGTTGTGAGTACAAAACCAACTTGGTACCAAGGATCTACAAAGAGAGGAAATATACATAATCAAAGAAACAGTATCAGCTATGAATATTAAATGAACCATCTCAAAATAATATCCTGGACTATATACCAAGTCACGGCCCAAAAACTGCAGTGCTTAAGAAGGTTCTGAAATTCTCTATTGACGAAAATGATCAACTATTGAAATTTTGGCTGGTTTGTCTTATGCAAACAATCACAGGGCAAAAAAAAAAAAACTGTCTGTTTGCTAAGAGAACTAATAACAATCCAAAATTGTCCAAGTCTATAACTTGATGCGTGTAAGAAGAAAAAAAAACTCATCTTTTTTGCTTGCACCTTACAATTACCTACTCCTACAACAAACGGGACATGAAGCGGGCTCGATTCTGCAAAAAACCATCTTGAACTATCGAAGTAAAACAGAGAGCAATAGGTTTGGTGGGAATTGGATTACCATGGCTGATTTGATGAGCCGTGTCATCGTCAACCTCAAGCCCTAGCCCGTCGTCATACTGAAGGTTTTCCTTTTCCACATCTGTAGCTCGCGCCATGGATACCTCTTCTTTAACGCAGGCACCACCTTGGAGAAGAGGGAAATCCTCTCCGATGGAAGAGAAGGAGGAGGAGGAGCATATAAAGGGATCACCCTCCAACCTGCAAGCTGGAATCGGCTGCGCTGCAGATGAAATAGAGAGGTTTATTCATTGATTATACGGATAAGAAAAGACTTAATTTTGACCCCAAAAAGGAAACAGAAAGGCTATGTTAAGCAAGAGAGAAAAGGCGATGCCGAGGGAGGCGGAATCGGTTGTAGTAGGGTATAATATTAATAGGGCAACAAAAAACACGAAATAGAAAAAGCAATGGACGTGATTTTGCTACCATTTGATATTTGATGAAGAAGAATGGATGGATCTGGATTCTGGGAGAAAGAATGGTGGAGCGTAGGTGGGCACAGATGCAGCAGTGAACAACTTTAATTCAACCAATGGGCCCTGCTTCTTCTTTTCGTCTGCTTCTGATTCTAATGCGCCTTGGCTTTGTCCTCTCCGATTTTCGTGATGCTTTTGTATGACCGTAACAACAGAACAGATGGAGTCTGGAGAAGAGAAGAGAAGAGAAGAGAACGGAAGAGAGAGAGAGAGAACCGTCTCGTCTGGTGGGAAATGGGAACGACGACCATTTATTTGGTCGCTAATTTCTTTTTTCTTTAAATAATGAAAATAATAATAATAATTGTAATAATAATTAACAATAAAATAAAAGTGAAAAAGTTGCAATTGTAGTGGGAGATGGGTTGAGATCGAGTCTTAATGATTCTATTTCCTCCATTCGGCGCAGTTTAGATTTTCACGGGACCTCAGTCTGAGGGGGCAGTGGTGTCACAATCGTCTGAGGAGGCTCTGAATGATGTAGTGAGGTAGTTTTATTTGTTTTATATGTGGATCAGGAGGAGATCTGTTATTTCTCTATTTTTATTGAGTTTTCACAGCTAGTGAACTTCTGTTGTATTTTGTTTGTTCTGATTATTTTTATGAAATGATTGTGGTTTATCTATTTTTTTGCTTTTTTTAAAAAAATTGTAATTATTGATATGATGGCGGCCTGCGTGCGATAAATAAAAATAGAAATGTATTGCATGCCTCGCGCTTTTTGAGTACTGATGGGTTAATTTGACATTCCGCGGCGAGACGAACATTATTGAGATGATTGCCTATTGGCTATTCTATTGAAATAAATTTTCCTACCAACGATGCATGCTTTCATTGAAAACAAGTTGACGAGGCCAATACAAATGTGGATGGAATCATGGGATGGGATGGGATGGGCAAAAGGGAATTTGATTCTTCCCATTGCGTGAACCACATATTTATGAAAACAAGTAGTTTGAGATTATTTTTTGGATATATTTTTTTCTCAAGCTTTCACATCAATAATGGTTTTTTTTAATATTCTCAACAGTAACACTAATAATTGAGACTTTTGGTCTACTGTTGCTTTGGAACTATCTTTTTTTCTTTTGTGAATTTATTTATAAAATAGTTTATTTTAAAAAGCTTGAGAACAAAGTTAATATTGTGATATATATATGAACTAACAAAAGTGTACTAACAAAACTAACAAAACTGTTTACTTTTTTCTCTATTTGTACTGCTTGCTATTTTCTCACTTGTACCTTTTTTCCCAGTTTATTTCTTCTTTAATAAATTCGTGGTTTATCCACTTTATTCAGTGTTAGGCACATAACCATTATGTAAAAAACTTAATGTATGGATCAACCTTAATTATTGACATCAACCATGCCAATATTGAGAAGCTCTTGTGCGGAAAAACCCAAGCTTGAAAAAATGATCTTAACAATTAAAAAAATCCACATTTGTTGAGAATTAGTTCACAACTCAGGAGGTCTAACGCAGTCTCAATATTTTCAACATCTTGTTGGGTTTCAAGTCCCATTTGGGTTAAAAGAAATAAGATTGGGGATTTGACCCAATCCCTTAATGAAAAAGAGGAGAAAAAAAAACTTTGGTAATCTTGCCATTAGATTAAAATCCAAGTGAGAGAGTGAAAGGGGATCAGGACATTAGGGTGAAAGAAAGAGAAAGGTAAGAAGCCAAGAAGAAAAGGAAGAAGAAAAGAGGGTTAGAACTTGAGCAAGCAAGATGATCAACAGATGGCAAATCGGTGCCAGATCTTGTCCAAATCTGAAGTAGAGAACCTTTTGCGGGTGGCTTTCCTAACCTACCGGGTTTGATCTTCCCTTAATCTCTTCTTGATGTTTTTATTGTGTAAATCCATCCAAGTGATGATGTATGTGTTGTTGAGAGTGGGCTCTTAACTTAGTATGTTCTCATTGTTGTAATCCTCTAGTTATAGCTAAAGAGAACACCCTCTTGTATCCCATTGTTGATGTAGTGAAGCATTTGTAAGTGACTCTAAGGAGTCCGTGACTTTTTCCTTTGATTTGTAGAGTTTTCCACGTTAAAATTGGTGTTTTGCATGGTTGTATGTATATTGTCATCGTCTTTGTAGTCTTTACCTATTTATTGAGCACAAAAAGGGGTTGTTATCGCACTTTTGAACGTTACATTTGACATATGAGGGTCTTGAGCGCATATAGAAACCATTCGGAGTTGTTTTGGAGTCGTACGAGTCCTTACGGCCCTGTATAAAAGTAGGTATAGAAAATCCCGATATATTGAACTAGGTCATAAGGGTCCATAAGCCCGTATAAGGGTCGGTATGGATTTTTCCGTGAGTTTTCACTAAATCATGCAGCCGACATCTAGGCCATATAGAGGTCGTATACGTGAACACTAAATTGCTACAAGGCTGCTATCAGTGATTTTACTACAGTAACTTTCGCAGCATTTTTCACTGTTACAGTGTAGGTAACCCCAACATATATGGGGTGACTTATGTTTCCATTTTTATGTATTTTTCTCTCTTTTTTTCCTTTCTTATGAGTCCTCCATCATTATGTTTCCGTTTGTAATCTTTTTATTTTGTGTTTTCCATTTTTTGTGGACTAGTGGATATTGTTTGGTCTTTCCTCTTCCTTCCTCTGATGGTTATTGTATTTATGTTTTTAGTTTAATATATTTATGATTTATCTTTTTTTTTTTTAAAATAGAGCCTAAACTAAAAAACATTATAATCAATGAGATGTACTAAATTGTTTATCAGATAAACATGTGTCATTCATCACTTGCTGCGAAGGTCTTGGTGTTTAGGGTTTAGGGTTCATGTGGAAATTATTTAACAGTAAAAACTTCCAACTTTTGGTCACTTGTATATCTTAAACTTTGGCCTTTTTGTGGCTTGACTCTAGGAACCTTATAGACCTTAATTTGTGAATGTTATAAGTTTATAATAAGTTGGAGTTTGGTTTTCTGATGTGCATAAACTAGATTTAATTTTAGAAGGAACTTTACTCACCGGGAGTGATTTTTATGAGGTTGAATTTTAAATTTGGGAAGTGGCTTTTCTAAAACTTGAAGAACTCGAAGATAAAAAATTAAAGCCCTTAATAGCTACTTGTGTATGGTTTATCCGGGGAGCTAGGTATCAATTTGATTTCAATGATGTGGTTCTTAATTTTTATAAAAAATTTCAAATAGCTGTCAACTACATTTTGGATCAATATAAAAAAAAAAAATCATGTATCTATCAGGGAGTATTATTTTCTTTTTTATTCTCCAAGTATTACATTATGATTTAATAACATTTTACAGTAATCTTTTTTATTCATTTTACTTGTTCTCTTATTATTTAATAATAACATTATGATTTATTTATTTTAAAAATAAAAATAAAACTTCTATGCGTAAAATGAAATACAACCCTAATGGAAAAGAAAATGTTACATTAGATGAAATATTCAGAGATAATCCTAGAAGGAAATTCGCATTCTAGTTTCAATTATTTTCTTCTTATTCTTCTTCCTTGCAGGATCCTGATCCAGGGTTTAAAGCTCTCGAACCTTCACTGGTATGAATGTCTTTTTTTTTTTTTCTCGTGTCATGTCCTCATTGTGTTTCTTCATGCCTATTGTAGTAATCCTTTTGCATATAATAGAACTAATCAGTCATCATGTGGGAATACAAAAGATAAATTTACCATGTCTCCATCTTTTTTTCCCCCTTTAATTTCAATCTTCTGGATCTTATTTTCTATTTTCTTTACCACAAAAATTGCTTTTCGTATGGAGTTCATTGCTTTAGATCTAAGTTAAGAGACCAAAAAGATTGTGGGAGTTCTAAATATTTATAATTTAATTGTGGGAGGGTGACATCAAGGGTGAAGGTTGAAACAAACCAATTTTATATTAGATATGCAACTGGAAGAGGGCACTTTAGAAACTAAAAGGGTCACTGTCAAATAGAGCTAATATTTCATGGAAACGAGGGTATGATGCATGGTTTGCTCCAGCTATTGGCAACCAGTTGAATTTTGTCTTAGTGCTTAGTGGTGGTGGTGGTGGTGGTTCAGAAAGCCTTTTCATGTTTATTTAAGAAGCAATGCAGATTCTTGATGTGAGAAAGTACATAAAAGAAGACTGTGACAAGCAGAGAATTTTTCTTCACTGTAGTAATTAATATATCTAGCGGTGCTATATTTGGTTCTTGGCAATAAGTATCAGTGGAAATTTTAAGCAGTTTAAGTATGTTTAATGGAGTATCCTTTGAGGGCATGCATTTAATGTGCTGACCGAGTTTATGTTTCTACAATTACCTATTCTTCCTAAATTTGTCCGACATTTTTAACTATTGAAGTTTCTGTGTGCTAGTTCATTTCAGAAGCTAAGATTGATTAATGAGACTATTTATGTTAAAAATTTTGGAGGTAGTGAAAAATAACTTTATTTTACAGGCTGTGTCTGGGGCACCTTAAGGTTTATCTCCCTCTATCAACCTCAGGTGCTGGTATTCATTTATTTTGTGGTTAATTATCTGGGCACAATTAGTTCATCGGCAAGTTATATTAGTTTTTAAATGCTCCTTAAGCTCTTTAGTGGATTCAACTTAATACAATGCACCATTCCTTCCTCAAATGTGCTCAAGCACGTGGGTAGATGTCTGGTGTATCTTTTGATTTAAGAACTTTTATAATGATGATTTGATTTTTATTTAGTGCTTTTGTTCATGTGGTTTCTACGTACTGTGTTTTTTTCAGTCTGTTGCTTTACAACCAGGGTTAGATCATATAACTTTCTGAGTTTAGTTTAAAGTGGCACTACCATTGTATTACTTATATCCGTCGTTTTAACATTAGGAATATAGTTCTTGATGAGAATCTGGATTTAGACGGAACATCATGCATTCTAGATACTGGGGCTTTTTTGTCATTAGGTTGTCATTCAATTAGTTAAGACAAACAGATTCTTATTCACAACATTAATAATCATTAAATTTCAATATTAAAATAGTATTACATTCCATGCTGTCATGGTAGAATTGATAATTCCCGGACTGGATTATGTATCACTGGTGTTTGTTTGACAATTCCCGGACTCTATTGTCATCTAGTGAAATGTTTTTTGCTCAGTGGGTGCATCTTGTCTGCCGACCATCAGGATACCAATCCTGCTTGACTAATGTCTTATTGTCATGCCATAATTCTGATTTCGTAAAATCAATGGATCTAGTAATATATGTCTTGCCGTCCCCTTGCAAAGTCAAATAATAACCTCCTCCTTTACCTGCAATTGATTTTACATCATGCATTCACTTAGGAAAATTAAATATAATGGGTTCTTGACATAGAAAGACTAACCCATTGGTTATAGAATTTTACACGATGTTAAGATTGGTAAAAGTTAGTACAGTAAGTAGTTAAAAGTGTCATTCATGTGTTTAGAACTTCAAGATTAGCAACTTGTCTTTGATACATTGGCCTTGCCCCTAATTTATCTCTTTATCATATTATTGTCTGTCACACAAAAAGCATTTTTAGTATGGCACTCGCTCTGTATATATTAATGTTTAATCCCTGTTTGTTATTTTTCAAATTTGCTAATCTTGAGGACAATGCCGGTAATCTGGGAAGGCGAAGAGCATTATATATATAGTTTTGCGTTTCTTTTGGTCAGCTCTGGATCAATGATTTGATTGGCTGGTATGTTATTGTTGTTGTTGTTATTATTTGCATTCTAGAGAGTCATCGATTGTGGTGTTATGGCCAACCTTAGGCCTGATAGAAGGTCTGTCGGTTTTGCCAGGAGTTTCATAGCAAAAGCAGTTCAATACACCACCAGATACATTGATTTGGTTTTTTTTTTTCATGTTGTAATTGTATATCAAACTTGAGATAATATACTCAAGTCAATTCTGGACAGCATCATGGAATCATTTGTATGCGTATATATAGTCTGTCTCAAAAATGTGTTCTTGAGAAACTGAATGGCAGCAATTTGATCATTTCCTTTTTCTCGCGATGGGGATAATTAATTCCTTTGTTTTCCTACTATTTGTTGTATCTGTCTTTTTTGTGATTTTCACAGCTTTATAGCTTAGAACATGGTTCGGTAAGTCGTTAATTTTAACATGGGATTTTCCAAATGGGAGGATTTTATGTTTATGTTATGGTATTCCATTGCTCCAAGTAACACTGAAGAGGTTATTAACTCAGAGATGCCATATTTATTTTGACACACTTATTAAGGGACACATATTGATTTTAACACTTGACTTTTGACATCAACATTTTACGATAAACACATGCAACGGAACAAACCCGAAACCTTGATTCTCAGCATACATACTATGTATGTCATGTGTGTTGATTTATTTAACCTGAAATCTCGACAGGTTTGACTTGAGGCTTTTTGATCTCCGGCC
Organism: Dioscorea cayenensis subsp. rotundata; assembly: GCF_009730915.1. Classification (NCBI taxonomy): domain Eukaryota; kingdom Viridiplantae; phylum Streptophyta; class Magnoliopsida; order Dioscoreales; family Dioscoreaceae; genus Dioscorea; species Dioscorea cayenensis. Next base: position 31,339,234 of record NC_052477.1, read on the forward strand.
ATCCTCTTTGGGCACGGTGACGCCATTCTCCATGCCGGCCTTCACCTGCTCCACTTTGACATTCTTCGGCAACCTGAACCTCCTTAAAAACTTGCCGCTACTCCTCTCTCAACGCGGTGCCATTTGTCATTCTTCTCCTCGTGTTCTTTGCTTCTCTCGCCACTGATCTGAAGGACCCTACCTTTCTCCTCTATGATCTCCACCTTCACTTCCTCTTTCTTCAGCCCCCGAAGATCAGCTATGAAGATGTGTGCCTCCGGAGTCTCTTTCCAGTTTCCAATCAATACGAGTGTTGCCAACCGAGGCCGTTTCACTGGCCAAGTTGGCTATGAACATGGCTTTGTATTTTAATTCCTAGCTCTTAGTCCGTGCTTATTTCTACTGTTTTGTCCTAGTTGTGTGAGCCCCACCCTTTAATCAAATCCTAGCTATTGCTTTTATCTCTTAATCCTAGCCGTTGGTTTTACTTTCAATCTTAGCCCATTGATTTTTGTTTTTGTTTAGCTTTCAAAACCCCAAACTGCCCTCTTCGCTTTTTCGGTTTTTAGATCATAGGGGAAAAAAGAGAGAGAGGAGACTTGCCCTCGCTCTCTCTTCCTTTTGCGGGTAGTGTCGATGATGAGGGACTGGGAGAAGGGTCTCATCGTCACGGATTTCTTTTCACTGTTATTGTCGAGGTAAGGTTCTGAGTTTTTGTTATTGCTCTTTCTTATGCTTGTTTGTGACATGTTACTAGTTAGGGTTAGGATTTGGTGAGAATTGATTTGATTTTAGTTTGAGGATAAAATTGAGAAAGTCCCTCATGTAGCACAGAGAGATCTCTAATTTATTTTTGAAGATCTAGAGATGGAATTTGGAAGAGATCAGAATAGAAAAATTGTAGATCGAGATCTTGTTTAGCTTACTACGAAATTTCAGAATTTTTTTGGAGTAGTATCCCTCGCAAATTATAATTTTTTTAGACGCAGTGACGCGAGATGGATTTCAGTTCAGCCCTTGAACAGTTTTTTTGATTATTTTTCGTAATTGTAAGTTCTGTTTTTAGATTTATATTTATATAAGAAAGTTATATAGGACGATGTTATATTTGTCTCTGCAAAATTTCAGAATTTTTAGACATGTAAATTGTGAGATATGAGCAGATTTCTATAGGTGTGCTCAATACTATTTCTGCAGAGAACATTATGATTGCTTAGACAATTTGATGGTCCGGTAAATGGAATTTGGAGAAGAGTAATATAACAAAGTTATATATTTTTGATGTTACCTAATTACCTGAAAAATTTTTTTAGATTTTTATGCATATGTAGTTTGTGAGATATAGCCCTATTGGTATAAGTGTCTCGTATGAAGATGCCTAGTTTTTCTCATAAGTTTGAAATTTTTTTGATTTGTGTTAGAATTTGCAAAGCTCACCGATTTTTAATCTTAAGGTTTGTAGGTGAGTTGGTTATTGGTCTTGACCTTGGTAATTTTTGTTAGTGTTTGATTTTTGTTTTTTGCATTCGTGTGAATTTTAGAATTTGTTTACTTGTAATTCGATGGGTTATTCCCAAATTAGGACTCCCGAGAAATACTCGATTGGTGTAACAATTCAAAAAAATCCTACTGTTAATCGTGTAAGTATCCTACATATAAATCATATTATATGTATATACTCTAGTTTTTCGAACATCCGAAAAATTTTTGAGAAAAAAATAATGATTTTTATGTATTTATTTGTATTTTTGAATTATTTATTTATTATTATTTTTTTGGAATTATTTTTAAATTATTTTAAAGTTCCAGCTTAATGATATTTTTATTTTTGGATTAGAATTAATTGAAAGGTTTAAATATTTTTATTTACATTTGGATTACTTAATTTTTTGAATTCCGGATATTTATTTACTTTCTGATTAATTACTATTGTGTTTTTCTTTATTATCTATTCATGTTTGGATTCTATTAATTGGATTATTTTGATATGATAAAAATGGGATCATGTGATCGCAAAATTACTTGCATTTTGCCCAAGATGAATTTTGATAGTTTATTGTTTTGTGAACATTAAATATTTTTGACAAAAGTAGTCGTAGTCCCCAAACTAACTTTACTAATAACCCTCACATCGGGGTTAAACACCGACCGTGATCGACATGTACTCGATATAGAAACTATAGTTTTTCCACCGCTTTCCGTCGGTGAAGAATAACGACACTCGATAATTCCCTACGGGTCACCGAGGGTAAACTTATGAGTTCTAATATTCTGCTCCAAATCAATGGGGATAAATATACGAGATCCGTTATTTTTGTTTTGACAATAGTTGTTTGGGGACCCTATATGCTTGGTTTTGACATCCGTGTTTATTTTGAAATAAATTTGATTTTGATTTTTGATAATTTATGATTTTTTTGTAAATGATCCCTATAAATTTTTAGTAGGGTCTTCACTGGGCCGCATGCTCATAATCATTGTTAATTTTTCGCGCTTTTGAGACCAGATGCCTACTTTGGTTTCGACCTTCTGGTGTCAGCGCCGTTTCATCGTGCTCTCGATCCATAGAGCTGGGTTCGGGGCGTGACAAGTTGTTTTTTATATTCCTTTTCATTTATAATAAAAGTTAGCTTCTCAGTTGAGAAGTTCATTCCAAAAAAAGAGTTGGAGGCTGGCGCAGAGAGAGTGCAGCTGCCGAACAGAGTTTGGAAGCCCTGGAACGGGTCCCAGACGTCGAGGGAGAATGGGTCGACGAACACGTTATTCCTACGGATAATCAACATACTTTATTACGATGGAACAAGCTTTGATCTGATTTTACGATGTAAAATAGAAAGCCTAAACAAAGCTAAATAAGAAGAAGAAGAGATGCGCCTTGCAAGTTGCAATAGAATTGTCGTCGTTAATTATGCTCGTTTGGTGAAAGGGAAAAGAGCGAGGGGCTTATTTATAAGGCTTGGACGTGGATTCTGGACTATTCTCGATCTTGTGCTGGTTCGCGTCCCCGAAGTCCCCACAACCTTCTACTACTCCTTTCTGGAACTTATGTTAGCCTCGTGATAAGCATCCACCACGCTCATGATCAAATGATTCAAATTGGGTGAAGAATCTTGATGTATGAACTATGTATGAATGTTTTGCCAGATTTATATACATATATATATATATATATATATGTATGTTAGTGTGTGTGTGCATATATATATATATATATAAAAGTTTCACTTTAGTTCCCTTCTCCCGCCCTTTTTTTTTAACATTTCTCGCCCAAAATGCTGGAAAAATCCCGCCTCTCAGTGACTTACCCTTTTTCGGTTCCCTCTTCATCTTGTTCTTCTTGTTGTTGTTGTTGTCATCATCTCTGACTGTCTTCTCCATAACATATTGGTTTTCTTGGAGAGTTGGGAGTCCAATCCATCATGGGAAAGCACAGCAAAGGCCGCAAGAGAGAGAACCTGGGCAAAGGCAAGGTGACCCCTGTCCAGATCGCCTTCATTGTCGGCCGCTACCTCGAGGATAATCACTACACCAACACCCTATCCTCCTTCAAATCTGAGGCCGTGGATCTCTTCTCGAGAACCAAAGGCAAAGAGGTACTGTCGTCCTCCTGCTTTCTTTTTGGAATTTTCCAACTTTTTCAATGTTTGAAAAGAGAAAATGGGGACAGGTTCCCAAAGGATTGATGGGGTTGGGCGATATATTAGACGAGTACATAAGCTTGAAGGAGCAGAGATTGATGGTGGATCACGAGAAAAGGAGAGTTGAGACTGCCCTTAAAGGGTTTCAAGATGTCATGAGGGCTTACTACTCAGTCTCTGTGGGTGTGGGGAACATACCTCTTCCTTCATCTACTCCTCTTCTTCCTCCCTGTGCTTCAGTGGCGGCTTCTATGGCCCCACTCTACACTCCGCCAATCAACACCTGCAATGCATCTCCTTCAGGTGCACTCCCACCTCTTTCATGTTGAACTGTTCCATCATTTACACACTAATGTTTTATATAATAATAATAATTATTATTATTATTATTATTTTTTGTATTTGTATTTGTATGTGGCCTTTTGCCTGACTAAGATAGCGGCCTTCATCTAGTTACTGTTGCTGAATGCCCTAACTTTTTTTTGGTTTGGTTACTCTGGTTAGCAAAGTGGGGTTTTTGATTAGACTGTGATTAACTCAAGATGATTGATTTTCTAATTGATTCTTGCTGAAAATGAGGGCATATTAATTAAACATTGAACAAGATTGATCTGTGTTGAGGATGTAATAGAAGACAGACAGGCCAGGCATCAAAGAGTTTTCTTATCGGATATACCAATCAATTTTATGTTTTCCTTGGTATGTTTGCCTAAGTTCTACCAAACCAGGGCTAAGGCAAATCTTAGGTAGTGATTTTATGAGATGAAACAAGCCCTTAAACTGTGTATTATCTGATTTAGAAGGTCATTTTCCTTATTGAAAAGCACTACGGTTTAGCATGTCAAAAAAATTCTCCTGTTGCTTGTGAATTATGCTCAGTGAACTGCTTCCTATTTATGCCCTTGTTTAGTGACTATATATCGATCATCGTCATTCCTTTGTTTACTTACCCTGATGTGTGTGTAAAGATGATAATTAGATGAAGCAATGGCTTCTGGTGATTACATTCTAGTCAGTTGCATTAAGTTAGTGTTGGAGGGAAAATGCTGCAGCTGTAGTTTTCTTGGCCTTGTGTATAAGCTTTTAATGTTTACATCCTATCTCCTGATGTTGATAGGAGTTGAATCATTTTAATTTTGGCAGGTCACATAATTAATGCGTCTCCCATGTTGAACCATGAACAACAATCTGTGTTTCAACAAAAGGCTGCCGAAAATAGGAGTTCGTCAACTCATGCACCCAAGTCTTCATCTGCCAACAAGAGAAAAGCTACAAGGTCTTTTCAAAAGCATCCTTCAGCTCCTAAAAGATCATGTGTTCAATCACTCAAAGATTCATTTAATGAGCAAGGTAACTCCAATTTGTCCTACACTACTTGGTATATCTGTTACAATGTTCTATCTGTCAGAAATGCCTTTTCTTCTCAGGTAATACACTATCCTCAGAGAATGCATGTGCCAAAAGCACCATAGGTGACACAGAGAAACCTTTGGCTGCTGAATCAACATCAGGAGACAATTTAAAACTTGCATCTACAGTCCAAGAATCAGCTGTAGCAAGGACAAGCTTACTCAAGCATCCATGTGATCATGAAGGGTCTTCTGGTTCCCCTAAAACTCCTGGGCAAAAATTTGCCACTCAGGCAAACAAATTTAGGTCTCCTCTTGATGGTTCTCCAGTCCGTATTATCAATACTACTGAATCAAATGGGAGTTGCCTCATCCAAGTGTTCTGTAATATCTAGCAAAACAGTTATAGTCAGCCCTCTCAAGGACAATGGTTATTTTGCTGTTGAGAGAAGCTACCATGTTACAACATCTTCACCTTTGCATTCAAACACAAAGGAGCCCATCAGAAGAGAGCACATAAGGGGGAGGTTGGATTTTGATGATTCTGATTTGCCTGCAAGCTCAGAGAAACCTCTTGATACTGACAGCTCCACTTCTTCAACTGACGGGGAAACACAGGAATTTGACTTTGATCTTCCAGATCTTGATATCCTTGGGAGGGATTTCTCATTCTCTCAACTTTTAGTTGACTTTGACATTGATTGTGAAAAAATTCCCGGCGGCGAGTCAACCACAACTGATCTCCTTCCAGGGTAACCTTATATTCCTTATATCTGTTGCATTATTGCCTCTACTTAATTTAACTATGTCTAGTATCCTCTGTTAACATGCATCCGGCAAACTAAACCCAGGGCAATGCACAATGTGTTCAGTGGATGCATGGAAACAAATCAAACTAGTGTAGCTCCCTGCGAATCATCTTTAACAGCTCTTTCTCCAGAGGATTCAAACATGCAAGGTTTCAAAAGATTCCAATTAATTGGCACTTTGTGCAACTACATTTTTATAAAAGTATATCCTTATTCTGTTTTATTGCTTGCCTGTAAACAGCTTCTGATTCTGTGGCTGCCTTAAGAAGTGTTACACGGTGCATAATTGTGAGTCCTGCTAGGCCATAACCTCTACCTCATACATCCCTTTTGTGTTCTTTTCTCCTTTGTTTGATTTCAATTAATGCTGAATGTTCTGCTTTCTTATATTATTTTGTTTGATTTTATTGACAGCTAAAACAAGGGGAAATTCAACCTCATCGCCCGTAGTTTCACCAGAAAAACGTAGCTAGACAGCTAGTAATAGCATAACAAGAATATGCTTTTAGAATGGTTTAAAAGCAATATGTAGTTAGTGTTCAACTAATTATGGTCATTGTTTTGGTCATGTACTCTTTGATGTTACTGCTTTGTCTAATACAGCTATTGCAAGTGGCTATGGATAGTAACTTAACAATTGTTATTGTTGTTGTCTTTAAACAAGTCTAGCAATGAGTACTGCTACCTAACTACATGCATCTGGTTGCTGTTAAATAAATAGTTCAATGAGCCAAATGCATTAATTACTTGAACAATGTTGAGAAACAAATTAATCATGTGGCTTACACATTTTTTTGTTCAAAAAATAAAAAAAAAAGAAATGAGTGAATAAATAAATAAAATCATGATTCAAATTTTGGAATATCATTTTTTTCTTGCAATCGAGAGATTGAGGGTTTAACTCTCTTACAGTAATAGTTGAATGCGTCTTTTTTAAACAAAAAAAATAGTTGAATGCTATGGTTTTCTATATTTATTATAAAAAAAAAGAGAAAGAAAGAAAGGAAGAAAAAATCTCTCAATGTCAAGTTGTCAACCTCTTGTTATAGCAGCATATGCTTGGCGTTGGTTCTGATCTGATGCATATATATTCCCAGCTAATTATCAAAATTAAGGGATGGCAGTCGGGAATGCTTGCACCTGATGTTTGTGCTTGTTCATTAAAACAGAAGTCAGAGCAAGCCTGAAACACTACAGACGATAGTTCATATATGCTTCAATATTACCTTTTCTAAGTCCCTTGAATGAAGTGGAATTGAAGACCATGATTTAGAATGCCAAGTCTTCAAGCATCTGAAAATATTAGCCAACAATATATAACCAGTATCACAGAAAACCATTTATATATATATATATAGTGCGTTTAGCATTTGTTTTAGCAGTAAATAAGAAAGAATGAAATGATTAAATAAACTCACTGTTTTCTTTATTAATTAATTTACTTACAGGTAATGGAAACAAAGGTATCACCACTCAGTATGCATAGATCATTGGTCATGTCTTCATGCAGCTGCAACAACAGAACTGCCTGCTTAATTAGACAATCATCTCAACAACCAAAAATAAATAAATAAATAAATAAAGATCATCTCAGTTACATATATAAACTACAAGAACAATAATATATCATCATCATATTCATATTCATATGCGCATATATATATATATATATATATATATATATATATGCCAAGTAGTGAAGAACATACCTACAGTACAGACAGACAAGAATCGATGGATTGAGGAAGTTGTCAAACAGTCCCATATATGGCCTTCTTCTTAATTAGATGAACTCAAAGATGTACTGGTTAATAAGGTGATCGATCACATGAGAAGATCTATATATATGAATATGGATGGAGGAAAAATTCAAAAGGATCGCATGATCCGATCGAGACTCGAGTGGCATGGTCGAGATGTGTGTGCATCGATCTGCATGCCCGGCCAGAGAGACATGGATCAATGCGATCCCTTTGGATGCTTCCTCAAACCACAGAGCAAGACAATATGTAATTAATTAAACTCTTTCTCTCATCTCATGAATACCACAAATGGAATCAAGTGCTTCTGCAAGAGCTATACCACTCACTTCTTCTTAAAGAGCACTTTTTTCCCCCCTCAAAGGTAACTGCGCCTCCCTGCATGCCCTAGTTTTACAGGAAATTACTAACAGGCCCTTTCATGCTGTTTGAGCCAGTGATGTGAAGTCAAGGGCTGATGATGAACAGCATCACATATAATACAAGTTTCAGTAATACCTTTGCTTCTAGCTACACCTGTGGCTATATATCATATATGGATTTGGACATATCATCGAGCTGTGAGATCTAATACCTATTCTATACTTTTTCAAAAGATTGTGAAAGGAAAAGTCATGCAATTACCTGACAAACATTTATATAATTAATGCTGTTAAAATTGTTTGTTAAATGTGCATGGATATTTTAATCCCATGTGACGTGTAGAGAGCTAGCAAACCATTACAGTCCAATCATTTCGCCATTCATGGGATTCCCCCATCCTCTCTGCTACCATTTATACCTATTATTATATATCAATATTATTCTTAATTATTATTTTAACTCTTTTTTTGACGTTTTCTTAATTAGCATTAATTAATGTGGTCCTATGCCTACGGAATAATTAACATTAACATATGTGGTGGGGTTGACAGACTCATGAAGAGGCACCACGTACACCATGCCACATGTTTAATTACCTCTTGCTAATTATATATATATATATATATAAACAACAACAACAAATTCATTACAGACAGTGAATTATATATAACATCGATCTATATATAGTTAAAAATGGAACAGTACTTAATTTGTTAATTAACGTGCAGCTATAAATTTAACTTCTTACATATATATATATATATACACATGATGATTCGAGAATATCAATGATATATATTCATATATGGTACAAGACTACTTGTTTGTTTGGGACATCAATATTGACTGGGGTTCACTATGTGGATCCTCCACCAATTCATGAAATATATGCTAGTTCTCCTGCTGCAAAGAAAAATGGTATAGTGCCCAGCCACTAGGGAAACATATGTAGTAGGATATATGGTGTAGTGTCATGTTCCTCTATGAGAAGAGGAATTTGGAGGATCTCCAATTCTACGGATACCCCATTAAGTGCCAACCAAGGCCCACTCACATTTCAATTTCCACATGTCATCCATTAACACTTCTCCGGTACCACCATCCTCATGCATGTGAGTCATGTGACCCATATATATGTATTAACTAAAGTACTAGAACAAATTAAGATCAAATTAATCACCATTTGATATATCTTAATTTACGTACGGCCTCTTGATTTGGTATAAAGTCTGTCACTCAATTAGTTGGTTAATATTCATATATAATAAGCAAAGGTAATTGCATATTTTGACTTCTTCCTCCTAGCTAAATATAACAATTAATTAATTGTTATCTTAAAAGTTAAAACCATTCACGTGCACCTAAGTGGGTATGTATATATCAGAAACATATGAAAGACAGCAGACTAGTGTTTAGCGTGTTTGTTTTGGAGCCATGTCTATTCACATGGCCTACCACTCATTGTGGTCCATTCCCGGCCTGCTGCACTTGAGCAGTCATATCTGTATATATGGTGCTGGTCAGTGATCAGTGAACACAATTCCTTTAGCTTTCAAGGCAAGGACCAACCTATTATATTTATTGCACATGATGTGAAAGGATTAATTTTTAAATATTTCTTTTTGCTTCGTCACTGACCACTTGATATCTCGTTAACCACAAATAAAAAATATATATATATATACAATATATATCGCTTTTAATTTCATCATGCATGCATCTGATTAATTTGGATTAATGTATTGATTGTGTTAGTTATAACTGTTCATTAATTTAATTAATCACCGAAAGTTATATGTATATCTGATTGAGTAGCTAGGAGGCATAATTTCCCAGTCTAATTAATAATGAACTATATATTATTATATATCAAGAAGAATGACCTCATATATTACTTGTGTTTCTTAGTAAAATTAATCCCATTGAGTTAGGATCGAATACCTCTGACTTTGAGATATTCAAACTCTAGTATGGGAAGGTAAATTAAGCAAGCAAACGAACATACATTGTGTGTTATATATTATATAGAGTGGGTTGGCCGTTGGCGCAACAATCAGAAATAAAACAAATGTAAATATCTCTTTAATTTAATTTATTCTAGATAGCTAGCTAGCAGGTAGGAAAGTCTGGAGGTGGTGGAGGGAGCGTTGAATAAGGTGTGGGTCCATTCCCAACCTCAAAAGCCATACCCAGACCTATGGGAAGGTGTGAATCCAGATGACAATGCATCAGCCAAACACCTGCATGCGCGCATAATATATAATTATAAAACACAATATTAATTTAACTGATATATATATATATATATATATGTAGCGCACAATTGTAGTAGCTAGAAATGATTAATAGTTTATATACAGAATGAAATTTACTTTCAATATCAATATACCTGGATTATCAGCTCTGAACCTGATGACTGCCCAGCCACCAACTGGAACAGCAATAGTGTTCCGAACCAACGGATGGACCAAGTTGAACATCTTCTGTGCTGAATCCTGATTGTAGTTTCCGAAACCCTGGGCCAGCACAAAAAAATTGAAACCATGAAGATGCAATGGATGACTTTCAGCTCCAATTAAAGCTGTGTTCTGAAGCACAATTTCAACTACTGAGTTGTATTTCAGCCTTTTCAATTTAGTGCCAGTTGTTGTCAATATCAAAGGCAGGCTAATGTTCAATGCGTTGTTGGTGTAGTCAAACACCAAAGGAGGCTCGTCAGGAAAATCGCTAGTGTAGATCCCCTGGACGCCATTGAAGTGTGCCTCTAACAAGGACATCTTGGTGGGAAAATGGAAAGATATGTTGTTCATGTTTCCAAGCAATTGGAATCTGTTGCACTTGGTCTGATCAGGTAGGCAGGGCATAACTCCCAAGCCAAAGGTCATAAACATTTTCTCATCCACATCAAGGGGAACTGAAGCCATCCCTGGCTTAATAAGTCCGGTTAAGCTGGAGTAGAATTTGTAGGCAGTGGGTGTATCATTGAAGGCAGGCATGAAGGGCATAATAATTAATGAACCAGTATTGGTTGATGGCGGTACATTGTTGCATTTATATTGAAGAATGCCAGTGGTGGTGGTGTTGTCGAAAGGGGTATTTGGAGGGCCGACCGCACTTATGTACGCTCTGGCTGCCATATAGTATTGACCAGGAGGAGCATCGGCGACCATGAGAACATCCACTGTTTGTCCGGGAGCCAAGACCAGCACATCAGTCTTGTATGGCATGGTGTAACTGGCATCCACGGCCACAACCGTGAAAGAGTGGCCAGCTATCTTGAAGAAGAGCTGGTTATTCATTGCAGCGTTGATGATACGTAGCATGTAGGTCTGCCCGGGCTCCACTTCAAGCTTGTACGTATCTGCAGGCGATATTGCATTGCATGCAAGTTCAAATTCAAGATCATATATATATATACATGCTTTAATTGAACTTCATATATAAATTTATATATATATATATGTGTACGTGTGCTCACGTACGTTTGCTTGAACAACGATATAGATCACCCATTCGGCCATTGATTGTATAAGCATCCGATGGGGGTGGTATGCCACCGGCGTTTATAGTCACCTTCTCTATATCCGCCATGTTAGACTTCCACCACTCTCCTGCATGCAGTAATTTATATTATATTATATGAAGATTGATTGATTAATTAGCTTTAATTTGTTCCTCAGAGAATTATTGCTAAAAGTTGTAAAAAATAAATTAATGTGCTGCTAGCTAGTCCGTAATTAATTACCTAGTAGGATTGGCACCTCCTTGTAGGGTTTAGGGAATGGGTATGCATTAGGGCCAGCTCTGGGTTGGATAATAAGAGCACCATAGACCGTAGTTCTTAGGGATGAGAAATGGGCGTGCCACCATAAAGTTCCTTCTTGAGCAATGATGTTGAATTTGTATGTATATTTGTTACCAGGTAGGATTGGACATTGAGTCACATAGCTAGGTCCATCAGCCCATGCACTCAGTAGCTGAAAGATGCCATGCCTGCACACACACACACACATATATATATATAAGCATAATAATAACTGTTTGATTAAACCGTGACTTTTGAAAATCTAGAAGAGATATATAATTATATATTAAGATGCAATAATGATCATACCAATGTATGCTGATGTTATAAGGTGAATGGTTGACGACATGAACAACGAGCGTATCACCTTCATATGCGCTTATTGTTGGACCAGGATATTGTCCATTAACAGCAGTGATAATTGAGTTTCTGCATAACTTTCTTACCTTCAGATTACCCACCTAACCAAGTAGAAAATTACAAATTTATATATCAATTAGTCAATCTTGAGTATGTTTATGTAATATATATAATAAGCTGGCTGATGAAGGTTATATTATAACCACTTCAAACTTCCACATTTAAATTAATCCTAATTCTCGAGACATACTTTAATGTAATTTTTATATCTAACTAAATCCTCAAAATAACACATGTGACTGAAAAAATATGATAAAAAATCAAAGATGGTTTTCAAGCGCGCGGTGATCGAGAAGAAATAATGGCAAAGAACTTTAGCGTCAAGTAAATAATCACTTATGAATTAAAACTTGAAAAGATCGTGTACTTGGCCCCCATGAACTCTCAAGCAAGACCAACGTAAATAACAATTTCTAAATTAACATAGTAAAAAAGGAAAAGAAATTATGAGCCAATTTACATTGAAGGTGTGCTCCACAACTGCAGCTTGGGCCCAAGAACTAACGGTAGCAATCACAAATGCTACCAAGAAAATATACCTTGCCATCTAGAGAAAGCTAATTAAAGAGAAGGTTATCTCTCTCTCTCTCTCTCTCTCTCCCACCCCACTCTTCTCAATCTAGATATAAAGTCAAGCACTCGTTCTGATTTTATGCTATAATTGGAGCAATTTCAAGTCCCTTATATAGTAGTTAAGCACACATAAATAAGCAACTAGGCAAGGGTGATATATATATACATAAAACAAACCAAAACAAATAAAAAAACAATTAATAGAGTCTGACAGAGAGAGGCTGCTAATGAGTTTCTGTCCGAGACGAAGTTGTTGCAATGTCCATGTTATGATTCAGTCTTTGTTATCTTTCCTGCAGAGCAGCTGGCTGATGAAGTCAATAAACATAATAAAATAAAATAAAATAAAATAAAAAAAAAACGTTATGAAATTTATGTTTCCTTTCACGTTGAAGAGAAAAAAAAAAATAGAGAGGAATTGACGCATTTTATATTGATCTGCATCATTGGAACTTAATTGGAACTCTTCAATTCTCAACTCTCATTGTTTCAAGGCCACCTGCTGCATTTTTTATTACTTAATCGGAAAATTTATTTGAAATCACAGAAAATCCCATTCACAAGCAAAATTATTTATATATATATATATATATATATATATAAATCCAATTCTGGAAAATGTCTTGAGAAGAAGTCAAAAGTCATCACTTTGACATGGTAAGCAAATGAGCCATGCAAGAAAAGCAGTTAATTAATCCGTCACTTTTTTGTGTCTTCAATTAGAATGATCTCACTTATGAATTTTGTGACAAAAAGGCCATACGGAATGGATCAACTTGAAAGCTTGTCCTTGCCTTCGTACCTAAACTGGGATATTGGAAAGCTATCGTCGACTTCGAGCAGCAAGCAACAAATGGCATCTATTGTTATCTTAAAAGTTACGCTGGATCTCATGGTCAACTTGAGACAAAAAAAAAAAGCCCAAGTGGCCCATGAATTGGTAAAACAGTTTAGGTAATGCTTTCGGTTCGGTCTACACTTCTTCAGATCTTCTTCTTCTTCTTCTTCTTCTTCTTTTTCTTCTTGGGCAATGGCAGGATGGTAATTTCCTCCTGCATCCAAAATACACACCCATTTTGCCATTGGGCAAATCGGGAGGGAAACCTCAAACCCTTGCCCTTGCGTTGGGCCTTGACCATGGAGGTAGATGCGGTCTATCATTCACAACACCTTCGCCAACCGATGTAGATGAAGGGGAGGATTGATTAAAGCTGGGAAGATGAAGGATTGGGACCGTGGTCTCCGGAGAAGGAGGATGCTGTCTTGAGCCGTTTCGTCAGCAAATTTGATGCCAAGGGATTGGTCCCTCATCGATACAAGCATCCATGGCCGCTCTGGCAAGTCCTGTTACTCAAACGCTAGCCCTTCCTTTGCTGGTATCTTTTTTTGTCTGTGTCTTTGTTCATTTTTCTCTATTATCTCTTACTCTTATATGGGTCATTGTGCTCACATGCATGTTTTTTCCTTAGCCTGCTCTTGATTGTGGCATTGGTATTATTAATGCTTGCTTTCTACTTATTAAAAAAAATCTCTTCTTTATTGTTGTAGAGATCAGAGGAAGGGGATTTTGTTTTGTTTGCATTGGCATCTTGATCATTTATTTGAGTTACTTAACTCCAGCCTTTTGAGCGAATTCATTGAGGTCGAATGATTAAATTGATAACAATGTGATACTCTGGAAGGTGCTACAATAAAGAAGACAACAGGATCTTCTGAAGAGACAACATCTTATGGAGACGTCGGTTCTTTGAAATTGGTTGAAAGGAATAGTTGTTCTTAATTTAAAAAAAAAAACAATATCGGATCATTTTTCTGACAAACTTCGTATGCCAGTCAAATCCTTTACACATGGGGTAGAATACCCACATTACTTGTACCAGCCTCCTATAATTATTCACTTGAAAAGTCAGGTACTTCTTTTGTGTCAAGATCTGTTCCAGTGATTGGGCAAAGATTCCAACCATCCATATTCAGCTGAGCAAATTGCCAGGCTGTTTGCAAGCCAGGTGCCACTCTGATGTGGCTATTGTTGCTGTGAAACTCCAAAGGAAAGCGCATTGTAAAAATATTTATTGGGGCCTCAGTTTCTTGAGTTTGTAAATTCACAACCTATTTCAAGCCATGAATTTCCTCAATTGCCACAGACTTGAGCAGCATTGCTTGGTAAAAAAAAAAAAGCGGCTTGCAGAGTAAGACCAATGTCTTAAATTATTCATCTGGCCAAGTAATGTCATATTGGCCTGCTCATTTATAAATATTTTGATGATAGGTCTGTGAACAGAGAGTGCAAATTGCTTTCTCACTGATGACAAGGTAGTTGACATAAACAAGCTGTTTGAGTAAAAATTGATGATTTGAGTGAGTCTTCCGTTACATCACAAAGCAGGTGGATTTGAACTTGTGATCATGGTGGTGACTGTTACTTTTTCTTTGTTCAGAGAGAGCTATGGTACATGGCAGAAATGGTAAGACATTATTTAGTTTATTTTCAGCGATGATAAATTAAAAAAATCTTGAAGACATAATCAAACTTATTTATGAGGTTCTCAGCTATAGAGTCTGTGAGGTCCTTAAACTACTCTTTATTGTATATATTACCCTCCTTTTGACATGCACTAGAAAAAGGATCAACGTGTTATTTCTGATTTCTGTCTGATGCTGAAGGTAGTGCTCAATATATATATATATAAAACTAGTTTAGCTTGTAAACCTAAAGGCAAATATAGACTCCTCATGACCGCAGAACCAGCTTGAAAGGGGCAGAAACCTTCCAGACTCGGGTTATTCACTTATAACAACATTAAAATGATTATGATGTAACCGGTGTGCAGTTTTGACAAAGTCATTAGTTATTAGTTGGTGGTCGTCGTGATGTTGTCATGCCAAATATGTGAGCAATCACTAACTTGTTCTCGTCCTTCTTGAAGGAGTGAAAAGCAGGGAAACTAACCTTTTGGGTTAAAACAAATCAATTATAATAAGCTTGCAGCACTGTTGATTGAATTTTATAGTTAGTAAATTACTTTGTTAAAGAGCTATGTTTTACTCCAATTTTCATGTCTGAAAAATTCTCTTATATGTGATTATAGTTGTGGATATTTTCAGGGTTGATACTTTGAATGTTAGAATCGTAGGGGTTCTGAGATCTAGTAAATCCCCATTTAGTAATCGGGTTACGGAGAAACCCTTTCTGAGGATTAGACTAAAGGACACTGACTGACCTATCACAGACATAACCATAATGCTGTTACTTATGTACAGTCTTCCAGATTCCATTTCATCTCAGAACTTCCGTTTATATAGTCATGGCTTTGGACTGGTATCCCCATATAATGTCTTTGGCTCTAAATCGGCAGAGACATTATTTTGGTCATTGCCAAATCTAGATCTGGCAGTCTAATGTGAGCATCCTGCTACTATTCATTGGAGAACCAAGCTTTTTCTTTCCAATTTTCTTATTACACACCTTTTCAATCTGCTCCTTCTATCCATTTCCTTTGAATTATTTGCTTTTGGTGTTCTATTCTTTGTATCTATTATGTTCTTTTCCAAAGAGACATGTGAGAGATATCTTCTCATATACTCTACCACAGGAAGATCAATAATTGAAGTTGTTATTCTTGGACACATGATTAGACATGGACATCGAAATCCAATATCCAACTGTTGTACAATTTTAAATTGTGTTGGAAGTCAATTTTCTACATCTTGAAAACTTGTCCAGTGATCTGATAAAATCTGTTTGTGGCAGATTTGCAGAAATTTGAAGGTGAATTCTGCATGGTGTCATTTGAAAACAGGGACGAAATAGCTGCATTTTAACACAAGTTCACGTGAGGCAGGTGGGTATTGCATTCTATATCTATTAATGAGAAATGTGTACATACCACTACTACTACGATCGGAACCAGTCGTCCAGACTCCAGAATATGCCCAGAAAAGAGATCCAGCCAGGTACCTCTGTTATTCTGACGTGATTATTTCCTTGTCATGCTCCACCATATCCACCATATCATGTGGAAATTTTCAATCTCACTGAACTTAGCTTTGTTGTTATTTGTGTTCTCAGACCGGGACTAGGAAAATATTAGTCCTTTTCTGTAGTAGCCTTGAGTTGATTTGCATTGGCTGCTGTCTTCAACTTTTTATGCCATTAGAATCCACCACCAAGGTGTGATTTTCTCCCTTGCTGTGAGTTTGTGGTCCTGCCATTCAAGTTGTGTTGGTTCAGCTGGACCAGATAGTGTTCTCATTTGTTGGAATGCCTATAGCTGATGGTAATATCGTACATTTGTTTGTGGCCGAGAGAGTGATGTGATAGATACAACACGGAAAATGGTTTCCTCTTTCACTTGATATCTTCTATGCACGTTCTTAAATTCCACTTTGTTCAAGGTAAATGAAGCGCATGGTTCATGGTCAGTGCCTTCTCATTCCTCATCATTCTGCCCGCCCATACGCCCAAATAAATCATCTCTTGGGCCCCTATCTCATCAAGCTCCTTTTGCTTGACATACAAGCTTTTGTATCCGTTTCCCTTTGTTTGGCCTTATTGAAGTGCCAGTCTCAAACTGATTCCCATGGTGTGATGTGAATCACCAAACTCCAATAGCTCCTCCCTCGTTCTTCGTTGAAGGTGAAATTTCAATGTATTTGCTACAATGCAAAGCACTTGTGGTTTATTACTAATACTTACCATGTTATTTGCGGAAAACTCTTTTAAAGAAAGTTACAGTCAGATCCCTTTGACCAACGGTCGTCACCCTACGATTCCCAAATATATCTTTGGTGGGCCCACGGCTGTTGGATTTCAGTCTGGGGTACTCTGATCCTGTTATTCATCTCTTATCCATCCATCGTCTTAGGAAGGAAGGAAGGAAGGAAGGAAGGAAGGTTAAGTAGTACTTCCGTTTGCATGGTCCACAGCCCGAATATTGGATTTCCAGGTTTGCATCAAACGATCAAAGAGGCTAAAGAGAGGAATTACTGGATTACGGTAATATAGAAACTAACTAACAAACAAATAACATCATCCCCATGATGAGATCAAATTCAGGAAGAAGAGGCCGGACCGGAGCCTCCACTGACTACTGACTGGTACTCAGCTATACTAGTCAGTCACCTGTGTCTATTGACACCGTCCTAATGTGTCCTTTCTTCTATACTTTTTTTTCTCTCTATTAAGTTTATCCGGCCCCAGTCATTTTTCTGTATCTGTGTGTCCTGTGCTGTGGCCCATGCCCTGTGCCGCTGTGCCGCTGTGCTGTGCAGTCTAAAAGAAAGGCTGTAGATTACTCCAGATCATCTCCTCTCTGCTCCATCTGCACAGCAATGTTTCTACCTTTCTCTATTTATTTTACCTTTTTCTGTTTTTGTGATCCTCCTTAGTCCTTCCTTCCCTTCCCTGATACTAGTATGACTGACATGGGAACAAAGCGCCCGTCTCTCTCTCTCTCTCTCTTACTCACTTCATCTCGCAGCCTATCTTCATGTAGCAGTTGTGCCCATCTTTCTTTATGATTGCATCTTATTTTTGTGTTTGTTTTTTGGTTTTCATGTTGCCTTCATTCGTTCTTTCATTCTTTTGAGGCATAATTGTCTTCAAGCCTCCAAAGATCTCATTTTTTTACGGGATATTAGATGCATTGCATGGACTTGTTGCTTTTTCATCTATATTTGTTGCTCAGATGGTAAGGCTAGGGCATTCCGAATTCCAAAATCTCATTTTGTTTTGCATTTCTTGGTGCATTCTCTGAAATCTTAGTCTCCGAGCCTCCTTGTCTTCTTCAGTACTAGATCTTTCTCAACATTACTACATTCCGCCATTTCTTCAACCATGATCAGGGGCTCTTGTGTGGACCTTCTCTTCCAAGACTTGTTTCCATGTCTTCCAAGAACTTTCTAGCTAGCTTCCAGTTCCTCATCGTCTACAAAGATTCACACTCCAAGTTCTCTGTTTTAAAGAGTGCTTCTTCTTGGCAACTCGGGATTTAGTCTTGCTCTTGTTAGTTCTTGCTCCTTATCAAGCTGCTGTCTTGAAATTTCTTTAGCCGATGGCAGAGAAGGGGGAGACTTCTGGCAAAGATATAGAAAGAGGACCTCACCTTCCCTTTAATAGCGATGACAGTGATGGCAACCACTGTTTTTCTGACGCCGAGGAGCAGTCCTGGCATTCACCTTATGATTCAAACAGTGCTGCTTCACCATATGCTGTGTTTCGGGCTTCATTTGCATCAAGTCACGAGACTGATGTAGCACCAGAGACATGCAGAAACTCCTGTTTCTCTGAGTCTTCCCTTGAGATTGATTTGGAGAGCGGGGCGGCTGAGATTAAGGTTAATTTGCCCAATGTTGTAGAGAAGGATTGCAGGATCTGCCATCTTAGTTTACAGAGTTCTGCCTCTGAATCTGGCGTTGCTATTGAGTTGGGTTGTTCTTGCAAGGGTGATTTGGCTTCTGCACACAAGCAATGTGCTGAGAAATGGTTCAAAATGAAAGGAAACAAGTAAGTGAACTTCCACTGCTCTTCTTTTTGCTCCATCTTTTCTTTTTTTCTTTTGAATGTTTGCTTGTTTCTTGATTGTTTGCAAATTGCAATGATTAATTAATTAATTAATTTTTTTATTTAAGAAATATTAATTTTCTTTTCTTTCTTCTTGCTTTTTTTGCTGAATTAAGTTCTGTTTCTTTTTCCAAAATAAGTGGATCGACAGTAGATTAATTTGTTCTTTTCCATTATAATCAAATTTATATGTCAAGAACTTCTTCATTCAAGCATATTCTTTTGTTCACAAGCACCATGTATAATAATTTGATTGATAAAGCTTACCAAATTTATTACGAAGAATCTTCATTCTGATGTTAAGAATGATCTTCCGGACCAGTTCCATGGTGCACTGTATTATTTCTTATTTTAGATTTTGATAGTATTTGCCCTGATTTTAGTGGTGCTATCCATAGAAATTTTAGTAAGAAGAATATTTTGCTTTAACGAAAGCAATTAAAGAGAGAAATGATATAAAATATCAAACTCTAAGGATAATGCCTCGCGGTTCATTATTCTGTCCTTTTTCAGTTGTCTCTTTGTTGCTACTTTTTATTTGGGTCGCAAGTGGGCATCTGATTTTGATGTTTGACAATGATATTAGCATATCACATAAACTAATAAGCATATTTCCTCTATAGTCTTAAAACCAAATGCAAGATAGGAAGATAATTTTACACATCAGCCTAAAACCTAAGGAGATATATCTTCCTTCACATAAAAACCATGATGTGATGCTGCTTCATGCTTCATGAAAGTCTACTTGTGTTCCCTACCACTGGTGACTGAGAGACCTTGTTCCTCATCCTTTTTGGCAACTTAACATGTAAACAAACTCAAGTGCACCACGCAACTAAGTTATTGCTTGTGTTTGATTTTTTTATTTTTTTTCCTTTTGTCTTGGATGATGTATATGCTTGGACAGTAATATTTACTCTTTTTTAAGACAAAAGTTTCCATTTCTGGAGGGATGTATACTAATTTCTTTTACATAAAGTCTCCTCTCACTTCATCTGTGTTCATAGGTTTTGAACTGTTTGTTGTTCTCAACCATTTGTGCTGCTGCCTGTTAGTGCTGCCTTCTCATGCTATTACTGGTGTTAGTTGTTGCTGCTAACATCGTTATCCTTTTTGTTCGTGTCAGTTGCCATTTAGTTCCACTGTTAGCCATTTTTATGAATAATTTCATTTTCCTCTTCAGTTGCGCTGGTTCCAAACCTTTTGAAAATTTTGTGGCTTTTGTCTCCTGTTTTCTGAACTCCAGAACCAGTGCATTGTCCTTGTAGGATTTTGAACATATATGTGGCATGCGCCACAATTCATTTCTTTTTTAAGCCTTAGGAAATGAACTCTCAATCATGATGAAGCGCTAAACTGAAACTAAAAACCAGCCTGACGTCAATAAAGTATTTGCTACTGTCTCCTGTATGGCAGTTTGAAAAAACTTTGGACTTTCAAGTGCCGTTGGTCTCAGCTCTATCACACCTCTGAACTTATGATGCTGATGAAATCAACATGTAGTAAATTCTCATTTCTGACTTGAGCTTTTTCGGTCTGTCCCATGGTTTTTTTTAGGACCTGTGAAATATGTGGTTCATGTGCACAAAATGTTGCTGGTGCGGTGGACATTCAGACGGAGCACATTGAAGAGTGGAACGAGACCAGCAATAACAGCAACAATACTGGTACAGGTGCTGCAGCAGTGACGGAGAACAGGAGATTTTGGCAAGGCCACCGTTTCCTCAATTTCTTGCTGGCCTGTATGGTCTTTGCCTTTGTCATCTCCTGGCTTTTTCACTTTAATGTCCCGGGCTGAATCATCTACAAGTCCCAAGTCTGTTCCATTCCATTCCATTCCATTCCATGAATAGATATAACTCCTGTATTACTACTTACTAGGCCAGTTGATCAGAGAGAACAGGGAGAGAAAGAGATAGAGAGAGAGAGATAACATGACATGACACGACCCGACCCTCCTCTCGATCTACAACTGAGGATGCCTTGTCACGCTTGTCAACCTTTTCAGCGCTGCCATTTGCCAACTTTCTTTCCATATTGTGGTGTTTTATGCGTGCTTGAGCTTACTTATAAATGCCCCATTCCCTCTGTTAACCTCTCATGTATACGAGATGCTTAAAAACTTTGTGCTTACTATTTTCTAAAAGTGTGTTTATCCAAAAGAAAAGAACAAAAAAAAAAAAATGGTGTTCAATTAATGGTCAAGAAATCGCAAAAAGTATCGAGATTGCTTGTGAAAAGTAGGAGCAATTTAACGTCTTATACAGTGGTATTTATACATTTTCCATTCTTGCTTCATTATTATCGTATCATCTTTGCTGTCTATGTTTATTTGCTCTTTATCTTAATGATTCCGTATTCTTCTAATGTTGCTGCCCGTTGCTTCCCTGTATCATTTCTCAAATTTAGGGTTTATTTCGAATGGCGGGTAATGGCAATGTGTCCATAAATCTTGAAAAAGAGCTGGTATTTCTATTGGCGGTCATCTGCACCCCAAATAATTTAGCATGTTATGGTTTAATTATCAGAGAGAATCAAGCAAGGACTTGAAGAATGTGCATGTTTCTAGCAATTTCTCATTTATGTTTATCAACAGATGATGTTATATGCTACTAAACCCTTCATCATCCATGACCCCTAATGTGCTTTTTACGCTGAATAATGCACGGGTCACTGTTTCTTCGCCATTATTACTTATCTATCCTTTCGAAGAGGACTTGACATGTAATTTTTGTGTTTTTCATTGCATTCCCTGCTAGCTTTGATATATATATATATATATACATATAGTGCATGCATGCATGGAGTTACCTACTTTCTTTCTTTTTGTGTGTGTGACACTAGCTCAATCAAGGCTCACTGACAGATCGGTCGCATCCAACAAAGGTAAGGCACTACTAGGTATAGGACCTCAGACTACGGATCTGGTCAGAGTCAACCGCAACAAACATAATAAGGAATAAAAATACATAACTACAAACAAAAGTAACATAAGTAATACAAGTATGGGCTTTAACAAACCCTACAAAAATACAGTGCCACACTTAACATACAGAAATCAAAAATACATATGGAATACAAATTTCACTAACATGAAAACAACAGCAAGGTCTACAACCTTAAAGCTCAGTTATTTCAACAAGACAGCAACTACGACAATAAGATCCCAGAACAACCCACCAATCCTAAGCTTAATCTTCTCATGTGAAAAAAAAAACATAGTACATGAGCCACAAGGGCCCAATAGGATCGCACAAATAACAGATAACACAAATAATTACACAATAATCATAATGCAGACATATACAGAAAATGCTTAGAATACAGAAATCATTAAAAATACGGAAAATACGTGAAAACTAGAAGTGTACATCTCCCTGACTAATAACTGAATCAACAGCTCGAGGCTTGATCTTCGACTGTGAAGTCGGAACAGAACAGACAAAATATCAACAGCGAAAGCGGATCTTCGACCGCGGTCGGAACGGACACGCATGTTCGATAGCGCTACTACAGAAAACATGTGCACATGGCTAGGACTTACTCATCCTAGCTGGGTAATTTGCCAGTAATTAGAGATGTACTAAAACCGCAAAAATACAAAATACAAACAGTAAAATACAAAAAAAATCCAATTTACAATATAATTAAAATAAATAAATAAATAAATAAAATGGCGAATAACAAAATATTAATGGAACGAAAAATAGAAAAAATACTTAGAATACAAAAATAATCAGAAAAACAGAAAATACGTGAAAACCATAAGTGCACATCTCCCTGACTAATAGCAGAATCTATAACTTGAGGCTTGATCTTTCGACTGTGAAGTCGGAACAGAACAAACAGAATATCAACAGCGAAAGCCGGATCTTCGACCGCAGTCGGAACGAACACGCATGTCCAGTAACGCTACTACAGATAACATGTGCACATGGCTAGGACTTACTCCTCCTAGCTGGGCAATTTGCAGTAATTGGAGATGTACAAAATTCGCAAAAATATAGAATACATACAATAAAATACAGAAAAAACCAATTTACAATATAATTAAAATAAATAAATAAATGGACAAATAACAGAATAATAATGGAATACCAACAGGAATAACACTAGAATTTCATAATTAAATAAATAAATTTCAAATCATACACAAAAAACACAATATATAACATTAGAATTTCAGAATTTCTAGGCCAACTAAAGCATCAGAATACCTCGTTCACAATTATATATATATATATATATAACAAACTATCATGCATGCTTAAAGTATGTCATGCTTAGACCAAAGTGTTTATAAATATCAACCTATGTCCTTGCAAGTTGCATACTTGCAAGGATGAATAACACATGCATGCAAAGTAAATTAACATTGTAATAATAAACTCAATACATTAACAACTCCAAGACACTTGTAACAGAATAAGGCACAAGAATAATCAAGAATTAGGAAGTAACCAGGGAATCAAGCATGCATCAACAACCACAAACAAACTAGAAGGAAAGCAAGCTTAAGAAGTGTTGAAATTGAGTTAGGCATTACTACAAACACTTAATGTGCAAGTGCAATAATTTCAAGAATTTCAAAGAGAGAAAGCATTAAAACATGGTCTTTAAATACAAGCAATTAACAAGGGTTTTAAATCAAAATTTCAAGCATCCAAAACTGAAAACATTCGGAGGAGACAAACACTGAGATACAATGACATCTAAAAACCAATTCAAGACACAAAACAAACAATACAAGAAAAGGCTCTAAACAAACATGAAGCATGGTGTTTCTCCATCAAAAGCTCAACAACAAGCAAGAACCTAATAAACTAACAACAACAAGGATCACCTACTACTAATCTCTCCGGTGAGCCACCGGTGAAGAGATCCTTCCTCCGTCCCCAAGCTTCAAGAAGAGGTTCAGCTGATTTGGTGAAGAAGAAGGAGCATGCTTAGAAGGGGAAAGTTTGCTAATAAATTCATGCCAATACTTTAGTGAGATCCACAAAATCCGGAAATAAAGCCAAAAGTGTGGGGGAGGGCTTGTCTGGCATCCAAGGCCAGTCAACTTGCTCAAAGTTGATGGCAGGTATTACAGTGTGTGTGTGTGTGTGTTATATCAAAACAAAAAGATGAAGAAGAAGAAGAAGCCAATAGCCTTTGGTTTTGATATTTATCACCCTAATTTAAGCAGATCTTTGGGATGGCAGAGAAATAGATGGATTACAGGGTAGATCTTTTTAACAGATAACTTTGCCATGAATGTAAATCAGAAACTTGATATTCTTTATGTTGTTGTAGTTAACTAGTTATATAGCTTATGCTTCATGTTGAAAAGTAAGTGCTTTTCATTAACTCTCTTATTTTCCTATCATATCCCTGTTCCAGCTATTCCAATATATGGGCAGTTATATTCTATGTTTCTCTGTTAATATTAAATCTTAATCCATTTCAGAAGGGGCATTTGCTTGATTTCTTTTTTGGAATTAGTTCCTCCATGATACTATTTCTTATAGCTAAAGAAATAAGCTTCACTCCTATACCGGCTTCTTGGTGAGAATCTCATGCCCAAAAATTGGATATCTATATATAACCATATATTGAATTCAAGTTTAGTCTGTTGTTTAGCTATTTATATGAATACCAGAAAATCGTACAAGTGATATATGACATTGTATAGAGAATTTTATTCATATAACTTGAGTTTTGACTAATGAATATATACTTTATTAATCTGATTCAGGCTTACTCAGACATGTTTTGACAAATGTATTGAGAAAAGGTTTGCATGCTGAATCCTTTGATCATTATCCCTTTTTTTTTCTTTTTAAACTTTCTTATCCAGTGCAGTTTTTAATTGTAGACTACTTTCAAAATCTTAATACACGCTAATTAAGATGATCATCAGTCTGAATGAGTTGACACCAATGATTAAAACTCTTGTTCATGCATCACTAATACCTGAAATTGGGACATATTTTCCTGCTTGTTTTTTTGGGTAGGTGCTAACCCAGGTACATCCTTAATAACTTTTGTAACCTTTCTTTCCAGGTATAAGGAATCTGAACTCAATATAGGTGAAAACAGCTGCATTGATCGATGTGTTTCAAAAAATACTGGCAGACAAGCAATGCACTGATAACTTATTTCAAAATACAGCTTCAGGAAAATAATGGGAGAAGAGAAAGAAGATGAGGGGGGAAAAAAGGGAAGAGAAGGAGGAAGAGAGTGAGGCAATAGGAAATTGATTCTCTGCCTTCAATCATTCCATTGCCCCCTCCTGTATAATGGAGTGTGTGTAACGACATCTGAGAATTGTAACAACTCTATCAGACATTGTTTACAAACACATGCTATTCCTACATATTCTCACACTCATTACATTGTTTGTGAATAGAGCATATATGTTCTCTAATTACATAATTTTCTATAACTAGCTAATTATGTGATTTCCATATCTTAATTCAAGAGTTACTAAATCATATATTGGAATTCCCACGCTAGAGCCATTCACAGCTCTTGGTTCACCTGGACCTGCATCAAGTACATAGACGAGATCCCTTTTATAGCGTGTAGTTTTGATAAAATGAATTAACCACAATTGGAAATAAAAGTGTAGTTCTTTTTTTTAAAAAAATAAAAATAAATAAATAAACGAGATAGACATAGCAAAAGAACACAAAAAACTAGTTAGATGAATCATAGTCCTCTCCAGTGTTGCCGGATGGTGATGGTGGGTCCGTCTCCGTCTCGGCAAGTTTGGGCCTTAATGGTGCCGATTAATACCGTGCTGCATTAAATGAAAATAATAAAAGAAAGTTAATAATACCACGAATGATTACTTTTTTGTATAAAATAAATACAGACACATGTTTATTATTAAATGCATTTATCTCGTTTGGCGTAATCCAGAGTTCACGTGATTGGATTTGACAGCGAAAACAAGCTGTATTTGACAGAAGCAGATCAATGCAAATGAGTGTATGATCTTTGGGAGTCATCGTACGGTTTTTAGCTTTTATGTCATGGATGACTTCAATTGTTTTACAATATTCTTCAATGCTTTTTATTCCCAAAGCTGGTTTGTCAGTCGTGTTTTTGATGTCTATTTACAAAGCTTTTCATTTTTTGGTTTTTTTATCAGAATCATCGCTCGGTTTTTAGCTTTTGCCTCATGGATGACTTCATTGTAATAGAATCGTCAATATTTTTTATTCCGAAAGCTGGTTTGCCCTGTTTTTGATGTTTATTTTGTTTGGTCGATTGCAAGGTTTCATTGGTTCAGCAGTGTCCAGATGGCCAGCAGCAGGCAGCAGCCTATTATCATTTATCAATGGATTGGTCATACTCATAGTGAGACAAAGAGCCAGTCTTCTGCTACTTAACAATAATATATTATATATATATATATATATTTTAAGTAAGAATAACACATGATGAGCCTCCTCCTCCACTCACACGCTCACCCATCCAACCCATCTACCCAGTGATAGTGTTGTTCGATCCGATCAGTGTGTCTGTCCATTGAGAGATGGTGGCGCATGTTCTGGTATTCCCTTTCCCCGCCCAGGGACACCTGAACAGCATGCTCAAGTTGGCTGAGCTTCTATCCCTCTCCGGTCTCCATATCACCTTCCTCACCACAGATTACCACTACCATCGCCTCTGCCTCCATTCCCCAACTCACGCTCGTCTATCTCGACGCCCGGGCTTCTGGTTCCGCTCCATCTCTGATGGTCTCACTGACCAACGACTCCGTTCCGCCGATCGTATCCTCGAACTCTACGAGTCACTGACTTACAACTCCAGCTCTCTGTTTCGAGACCTTTTGATCTCCAACCAGAACCAGGATGGATGGCCACGGATCACGTCTCTTGTGGTCGACGGTATCATGCCTTTTGCTATGGATGTAGCTAATGATTTGGGAATACCAACCATAGCTTTTCGTACTTCCAGTCCATGTAGCATCTGGACCTACTTCTCTCTTCCCAGCCTTGTTCAAGCAGGAGAGTTTCCTTTCCCAGCTGGTATTACTATTTATTGATTGCATGCTGGCTGGCATCATCAGCATGCATGCATGCATGCATAACACACACACAAAGATATATATATATATATATATTATATTCTCTTTCTCCATTAATTCTTACTAAATTTACAACTGCAGAGGAAGCTGATTTAGATAAGAGGGTGTACGCTGTAACGGGCATGGAGAGCTTCCTACGGCGCAGGGACCTCCCCGGGTTTTTCAGGCAGGCTAGGGACATCAGTCACCCGTTCCTTGACTTCGTTTATGCTGTCACACTTAGTACGACGCGCGCAAAAGCTTTCATCCTCAACTCTCTGGAAGCTATGGACGGCACAGTGCTATCCCACATCCGCACCGTTTGTCCGACCACCTATGCCATTGGCCCTCTTCACTCTATGCTCACAAGCATGAGCTCACATGTGTTAATTAACAGCCAAAGCGACGAAAGGTCAACTAACTCGGCCACCTTACGGCGAGAAGACCGGAGCTGCTTGACCTGGCTTGACAACCAACCGAAAGGATCTGTGCTGTATGTGAGCTTCGGTAGCTTTACTGTGATAACAAATGAGGATCTCTTGGAGTTTTGGCATGGCTTAGTCAACTCGGGTCAACGGTTTTTATGGGTAATACGGTCGGATTTGGTCAATGGGGTCGAGAAAGTGGGAAGCCCGTTGCCGTCGCTGTCTGTGCCACCAGGGGTGGTAGAGGGGACGAGTGAAAGAGGATGCCTTGTTGCATGGGCGCCGCAGGAGGATGTGCTAGCTCATCCCTCAGTGGGATGCTTCTTGACTCACAGTGGTTGGAACTCAACTCTAGAGAGTGTAGTGGCTGGGGTGCCAATGATATGTTGGCCTTTCTTTGTGGACCAGCAGATCACCAGCAGGTATGTGAGTGAAGTATGGAAGATTGGGCTGGACATGAAGGATATGCATGGGAGAGAGATTGTGGAGAGAATGGTAAGAGATGCCATGGAAGGAGAGAAAGCTCAGGAGTTGAAGAGATCGGCAGCAGCAATGGCGGAGAAGGCCAAGGAGAGCATAAGAGAAGGAGGGTCCTCCTATCTGAACTTCCAGAGTCTGGTGCACTACCTCAAGTCCACTGATGATCGATCAGGACAAGAACGATTAGATTAGATTAGATAGATCATTAATTGCCTGCTTAATTATGAATATTTCTTCAAGTCCTGCTTTTTATCATCACATTTTGATGTGCTTATCTTTGGAATAAAGCTTAATCAGAATATTTATCTTCATATCGTCATATATGTGATCGCCTTCATTCTCTAATGAGACTCTTTTCAGTCAGTTTTCTTTTATTATTTTTCAACTTCTAATATTAACAGTAGGCTTATTCCAATTTTCAGATTGCATTAATATTAAAGTGGGGGCATGGTAATTCTAGGGGTTTGTTAAGATAACATTTATTTATTATTTTGTTTTGGTGGGGTTTAAATAACTTTTCTCAGTCATTGAATAAAAAAAGCTCCCTCCAATTTTTTTTTTACTTGTCCACTTTAAGTAATTTATATAAATAAAAAAAATGATCTATAATTTATAAAGAATTATATTAATTTTTTAAAATTATTTTTATTTAAACTCTATTAAAAATTCTTAAGTTTTCTTCTTTTTTTACATTAGTTATAATTTAATTATTATGTCTCCATTTGTCGTTTTTCAATTTAAAATTTTCCCAAATAAAATTTTAATATAAAAAATACCTGAAGGAGTATATATTTAATACTCAAATTACTTAAAATATCTAAACAAGAGCAATCGCCCGAGTGCAGACATTTGTATCGTACCGAGGAGATTCTGACATGGTATGTATCCCATCGACGTCCCCAATGCGAGCACCTTAAACACCTTATCTTCAACGTCCTCTAAATTGACAGCTTTACAAACATCAATAGTCAATAGACCCCCACCAATGCTCGTTTGTCGCCGAGCCCATTAAACTCCGAATAACTTATCTTGTTTGGCGTGAAGTTCAAGGCCAAGCAATAAGCAATAGTTAAGTAAACCCTCATGAAAGTGTGAAACCCATCAAATCATGTCCGTTGTTTGACGTCATCCAGCTCAACATGTCGTCTCCCCATGTCCATCTCAAGGTTCCCGTTATTAATTAGAAAGTAGAAACCAAACCGGCAAACCCTTCCGGTTTATCAAACCACTAGTTCTGGTCCGACTTTATCGGCCCGTCAATTACCCTTTTCATTTTCATTAACAATTGGAGACATACGCCACCTTTATTCCTCCATTTCCTGGCCTCTTAAAACATTCAACAACCATCTCTCATCTTCCACCTCTTGTACACAAATTCCTTATCACCACCACCATTCTCAGGACCACAGGAAGAAGCGAAAGTGAAAACGATGGAGATGAACGGAGGAAGCAGTATGATGGCACCGTCACCACCAGAATCAGGGATGGGGGGTATGGAGCACATGGGCGGTGGAGGGATGATGCACATGACCTTCTTCTGGGGAAAGCGTGTCCAGATCCTCTTCACCGGATGGCCTGGAGACCAAGGGATCGGTATGTACCTCCTCTCCCTTCTCTGTGTCCTTCTTGTTGCCGCCCTCGTCGAGCTCCTCTCTGGTGTCTCGCGCCGTGTCGCGTCGTCCATGCCCATCACGGGCCTCTCGCTAACTGCTCTGCACGCCCTGCGCATCGGTCTGGCTTACCTGGTCATGCTTGCAGTCATGTCCTTCAACGTCGGTGTCCTCATCGCGGCCATCGTGGGCCATGCTCTCGGCTTCCTCTTCACTGGGAGTGGGCTTTTCAAGTGGTCTCGGCCCACTGTGGATCCCGCTGGTGGAGACGCGTTCTCCTCCACCAAAGCCTAGCTACATCAAACCCAACCTCGATTCGATCGGTACCAGATAAGAGGGCATTCCATTACTCCCTTATATTTGTTAATTAGGCTTTGCTCATAGGATCATGTTTTTCATTTGTTACCTACTCCTGTGTTGCATTACATCCATATGCTGAACTTAATACGACTTCCCCTCCTCCCTTTTGGAGACCGGAAACATGGCTTGCCTTCTTATTTGCAGCAGAACTAGATGGTCTTCTACAATCCGATTAACCAAACCATAAGTAAGTAGAACACCAATTACTACATCCTATGACGCAACGGTTTGATTACCCTTGTTCAGATTTAACATCAAGTCTATCATTTATAAAGAAGATAAAAAAAAAAAAAATAAAAGCCTTTGTTTTAGTTTCTAGATTCCACGTGAATTTGACACCTGTGGCAACGGTAGAATAAAGAAACTCTACCATTTTTTAAGCAACTCCTGGACCACCACCTCACTCACCTCTTGACGGACGAAGACTAGTACAAGCTGGATTGCAAGTAAAAGTATTATTTTTCTAACATCACTACTGACCCCTATGGAAATCCAAGTGATCAATCGATGCCCATTGGATTGCAAGTAAAAGTATTATTTTTGTAACATCACTACTGACCATTTTGGAAATCCAAGTGCTCAATTGATGCCCACCAGAAGGAGAAAAACGATAGCACAAACTGTCGACTTCTACAGCAAGCCCAATATCCCTCATTTCCATGTTGGATCTGTTGTGGTATCATTTGCATGACTTTGCTTTTTGTAATTTAGAACCTGCAACCTTGTTCCTCTGCTGAATCTGTTCCAACTTCAACCGTACGTTTCTCCTGGCTTCATGTCAAACAACCCTTTGAACTGCTTTCTGCCTTCTTCTCTACCTCTTGCCTTTTTTTAGAGAGAGAATCATGATAAAATAAAGCTTTCAACAATAATTTTGATGAAGAATCTGATTTAACTTGTCTATTATTATTGCTTCAGTTTGAGAATGGCAGCTGCAGCATTAGGCTCTGAATATTTATCCATCTTTATCATCTGTAAACAGTAATTAATATCATAACAAAATATTATTGAGAGAACTACATATAAATGATCAACTGAAAAATTAGGCGCCAGGGGGTTCACTTGATTTTATAGCAAAAACTTTGTATTCCCCCATTTTTTGGTAGCAGGCAGCCACATTCAGATGTATAATGAATTCTGTTAAGCACAATAGCTTATGAAGAAGTGAGATTAAACGAATAGATGAATCTGTAATATCATTCAGCAGCCGCTAACTTAAAATAGAAACTTTGGCAGGGGTCACTCAATTATATTAAACCAAAAGAAGAAGAAAAATATTAACCAAATATAGGAGGCAGTAATCTTACTCTTGAATTTAAGAAAACCTTTTCTCCACCAAATATCATTCAAGAAAACCGCTTCCCTACCAAAAAAGTACCATTTCATGAAGAATTGACTGCAGTAAGGGTGCGTTTGGTTAGCTGTAATTGAAAAGACAGTGGATTTCATATTACAGTGTAATTGTAAATCCTGTAATTGAAAATGCGTTGAATTAACAAATCCAGGTGTTTGTTTAGATGTATCCTGGAAGGTAGGATTTTTAGAATTTTTGTGTTTGGTTTGAAGGATTTGTAAATCTGGATTTAGTAAAAGCGTGTTTGGTTTGATGTATTTGAGGGTATATGATCACCATGGTGAGATTACCCCTCACATGTTTAACATATTAATTTTTTTTAATATATAAATAAAATCAAAAATCGTAACATTAACAAAATCATAATTTTATTATTAAATTAATTTGTGAAGATATTATTATAGTTTATAATAATATTGAATTTTAATTATTACTATTGGAATTATTTCAATTAATTTTAACTATTATCACAAACCTAAGAACCAATTATTATTAACCTTAAAAAAGTAAGTATAAATTTTTCATATATGCTTTCTAAACATTTGCATGGATATTTGATCTATTTCCAATTGTTATTGGTATAATTTGATCAAAATAATGAGTGATGCATTTGCAACTCATTCTCTTTTAAATAAACTAGTACCAAACAAGCATGACAATCTTTAATTTTTGAAACATCACTACGAAATACAAAAAATTTATTATATACAAACAAATACCTTAATGACAATAACACATTAACTTCAAACAACAACTCATATAAGTCCAATAAATACATATAATTTATTTTTGAAACATGATTTTTTACCATCTCCACAACTCAAGAATATCAACCAAATGATTCAAAAAATTCCTCCAACCAATCCTTGCGCATTTCGTCAGCCATGCCAAAGAACATTCGAGCTCGTGCATCATCCATCATCAAATGCTCATATACCCTCCGAAGATAAAATTTTGAAGCGCCCTTTTAAAGAACCAAAGGCACGCTCAACAGAGGTACGAGCAGATGAATGTCGCAAGTTAAAAAGCTCTTTAGCATTTTGAGGAGTCCTTGAGCCAAAGTCCTTCAAGTGATACCTAACCCCTCTATAAGGGGGTATGAAACCCGGACGAGTAGCATATCCCGCATCAACGAGATAATACTTTCCTAATAAAAATTATAAGAACAAGATTAATATTTAGTGGGACATTTTTTATTTAAAAAAGATGACTATATGTACCTTCGGGGACCCTTAGTCCGTTAGGTCGTTCAAGAGCATCACGAAGCACTAAAAGCATCGTGTCTTTGAACCTTCCCAACCAGCTAGAACATAAGTGAAACGCAAATCAAAAATCTACAATTTGCAAGGACATTTTTGGGTTGGGTATGATTTTCTTCCTCGAAATGCTGCAACTTCATTCGCGGGGACAGAAGCATGAATGTGTGTTCCATCCAAGGCCCCGATCACGATCCCTAACATCGAGTGCATTATGTTAGAATTAACCGTAAAAATTATATGTGACATCTAATATAAGGATACCTTAAAGTAAGGGTATAATGTTCTCCTCGCTTCTATGTATGGATGTGTTTGCATACTTGGTGGCCGTATGTAGTCATGTTGTAATTCACCAATTGCGAATAAGACATGGTGGAAGTATCTACTAACCGTCTCACTTGACCTCAGAAAATTGTGGGCAATAACACGATTGCGCTGATTATGACCAATAGTATGCAGAAACATAAGCAATTGCTCCTCCACAGTCATGTGTAATGTATCACGAACGTAACCTTTTGCACGTAGTATCGTGCAAAGATTAAAAAATCTAAATTTGTCCATGCGAACCATGTTTATACTCGTGCCATCATTCCCGTTTACCAACCTAGACAAATATGTTTCTCTTATTTGTAGTCTCTCACGGGACGGTTCTCTACATATTCGACGTCTTTTGTTGTGCACATGTAACATCACGGCATAGGCCACGGCCAAAACCGTTATTTGTAATAGGTATAATTCATCATTTCCATTGTGATCATCCATCTAAAATAATAGTTAGTAGTCGTTAGTTAATGTTCAAATTAACCACTCGATCACATATATATATATATGTGTGTGTGTGTGTGTGTGTGTGTGTCCATATATGTTCATTTCTATTCAAATAATATCAGTAGAAACATGATATTTGGAGGCACTTGAGGTGTGACAACATGTTTGGTAATATCTTTTATTGAATTCGATGTTAAATGGGAACAAAGAGCATATGCATGTAAGATGATGCTTTGAGATGAATATTTTTGTTTGTCTATAATTCTAAATCCTTAGATTTTGTAGTTAAATGGGTGTCAGTTAAACAAGATCTATAAGTAAAGATCAACAATGTTGCTGTTCTATAGTGCATTTATTGGCATATCAGGAAAAATGAGGAATATAAATTATTATTCGTCCTCTACAATTTATTGCTTCTACTTTGCTTTTCTTCATATTTAAATGGTTGTCCTTGTTGTACAGCTACATATATTCATCACTAATTAGAACATAATACGCATTAATGACTCATTCAATATTCCTTGCAGCACGAATTCCTTACTGAATGATAAGTACACAAGAGCTTTCTTTTTTGTTTGACTTGGAAATTAAGATGAATGTAGTGTTATGTTGTGTTTGAATAGAGAACAACATAACAGGTCCCACACCTAGGCTGATTTGTTGACGAGCTTAATAATTTGATGTTTAGTAATATTTTTAAGGATTTGTGGAGTTATTTGACTAATTTGGGCGTGATGAAATTTGATAATCATCTATTGGACGGTTTGTTTTAGAATTCCTGAAGTTTTAGATTAAGTCCTATACCTTTCAATAATTTATGTTATTAAAAGAACAATTTTGCGATCTCAATATTCAGTTAATGCAAAATGGTGTTGCTATCTGAGATCCAAATTAACCTTAAAATGATTAGAACTAATACTGCAAGAGGCATACCAAACGTACCCATCACTTGGAAAATCACAACTATATGAAATACTAACATTCAAAGAAGGAAATATCAGACTAAATGACATAATATTCCCTAGAAAATGTTTGAAGGGCCAAGATAAACTTTTGGCCCATTCCATAGTTACAAATGCTCAAGATTTGAATAATGGTGTCTGCAAGTATAGAGAGACTAGATAAATTCACTAGACATGAAAAATCTCAGAACCTCAAAACCACAGAGAATCACAGAAGCCAATCCACACATGCAACTCAAAAATTCACAAAATATACTTCATCACTAGATTAAGCAACTCCTTATAGAAAATAGCATTGGATGAAATTCATCTTACTATTGTACTTTATCAAAGTTCAGGCTCTGACAAGGGGAGCAAGCACCATCATCAGTTGCTGTGCCAAAATGTGACGACTTCCCAACCAATTCAGCAACTCTCTTGGCACGTCCAGAATCTCGGGGACAAACCAGATAGTACAAGAGAAGAGCACGATCTCTGCTGCTGCGGTTCTAGAGAAGAAGAGGAGAAAATCACTACGAGCTAGGGAGTTCTTCACAGCCGTTCTCCTCCTTATTTTTGTTGTTGTTGCTGCTGCGGGTTCCGGCGACGCGACAGGGGAAGAGTAGCTCAGGATAGGGTGTCGTTGATGGCAGATCTACTCCAAAGTTTTGTTGTTGTTGCTACTGTGGTTCCGGCGACGAACAGGAGAAAAACACGACGGGCTGAGGTGTCCTTCGCGACCGATCTCCTCCGAATTTTGGCTGCAGTGGTTCCGGCGAGGCGACAAGAGGATGACCAGCGATGATGAAGAAAGGTTGGTTTCTCAAAAGGGGGTAAGCAGACAAAAGCATGAAAAGCTTTTGAATTACATTGGATTTGGTATTACGGTGGATTTAACCGTAATTCAAAACACAGCTGATAATGGGTTTGGGGTTATTTGCAATTACATTTGGATTTGCAACTACATCTAAACAAACATCAGTTTTTTAAAAGTGCCGTATTTCCAATTACATGTAATTGGAAACACACCCAAACAAACACACCCTAAATGTAACAAAAATAGGGACCAAACAAAAACCAGGAAATTCAATCTTAAATGGGAACAAATGTGAGTATGTAACAATTAATTACAGTAAATCCATAAATAAATGTATAGACTTGATACAATCTATATTCCAAGAGCCAAGACAACATTTTTTTAACACATATAAATATGAGAATCGGGCGTTAGAATTTGGGGGAAAAAATTGGTATAACCAAAAAAAACAAAAAAAATATTGAACTACTCAGAAACAATGGGAACAACATTCACAGGAATATCTTCTTACCATACCTAGAATGACAATTCATGCAATTTGGATTAAAACTTAACATCGTCAATAAAAGGCAGACGCACCTGAATAAAATGAATCGATTCAACTTCAAATTGACCATCCTCAAGGTCTTCTGTTGTTTCAACAAAGGAGATTTACTTAGGTAGGCATTTGAAACTAATATGGAAGCCTTCTCTCGTAGAGCCAGAGCCAATGTGCCAATTGCCATCTCAAAACCCTTTAGGTACCTAAACCACAAACATCAATTATCATCAAGTCAGAACATATAGAAGTGACTATGATATGCTCAGTGCTGGTTAAAAATAAGCACATCAAATAAAACATAAGTTAATTCAATCGAATCGACAACAAAATAATGAGTTGACCAAACTAGATGAGTAGAAATGACAATTGAAATAAATAAATATATATATATATATATATATGTGTTAACGCTGGCAAAGCTATCTATAATTGTCCTGATAGTCCACGCCATTCAAGCCACAGATTTGCCAAAAGTGAAGCAATATTTTTGGGAGTTCGATTCTCAGTTAAAGACACATTTCTGGGAGTTATAAATAGTAGTTGTGTACGGGTGGTTCCAGTCTACGCTGAGTAGGCTCTGTCCTCACTGTTCCATCAAAAATTTATGCAGCGTCCCCCGGCTCTACAGTGGGTTCGCTCGCTCCCTTATCCCCAAAAAAAGTGAAGCAATATATATGGTTCCTTTGTGCATGGTAGAATTAACTTTCCACAAAGTGACAGTGCAGTAAAATATCAATTACAGAACGGATATGTTATGCACGTATTGAGATAAGTGAAGCACTGAAAGACTTGACTAATCACAGTAAGAATTAAGACTTCCACAAATCTAGAACTGATCAAAGGTGAAAAGTCATGGCGTAGAAAATTCAAAGTCAACAAACACGATATATCATCCTTATGCTTTTTTTTTTTCTTCTTATTAAAGGCACAAGCAGTACATAAGAAAAGGATAGACAATCACCAAGATGTTACTTCATAAGCTTCTCTTGGAGATTCCCATCGTTGCCCTTCATTAAAAATCTGCAAAAAATACATTGGTATACAGACAGCCAATTCAAGTACAGTAAAATCACAAAGCAAAAAAACTGAATGAAGACATGAAATTTTCCCATCAGAAATTAGTTCTGCCAGTTGTCACAAGTGCAGGAAGAGAAAACTGAAGATAGAACTATCTGAGAACAGTATCATTTGGAAAAAGAAACAGAACATGAGAGCTATATCCTTATTTTTCCGTCAAATAAGCTGTTGTCCTCAATAGCCAATATATCAAATATAACAAAAGCACTCGGCAAAGACATAATTTAAGTATAACATCACATGTAATATTACTCTAAGCTTATATACATAACAGAGGTGAGAATAGGATTTGATGAAGTTGAAACACCTTCTTCACGATCACCAAATCTTCACTAACAACCTGGTCAACAAAAGAAAATTAGACTAGGAAAGAGAACTAAAGCAAATCCATCCAAGGACACCTACAATGCTGAAAACTATAGTAAATAAGAATTTAGAAGTCCTTGAAATTAACTGCAAGCCAAAATGCAAAGTCAGTAGATATCTCAGGAAATCAGTAATACTGGTAAATTTCCTCACCTTGGCTTTGTAGAAATCCAACATCTCAGTCTCAAAATGAAATTCACCATCTTATGAGAAGTCCTTGGGAGCCTGAAGGGAAGAATCATTTTTGACTTAGTGTAATTCTGACTAAATTTTAAACTGAAAAGACTATAATTAAGATGAAATTCAAAGGATGATATAATACAATTTTTTTCACAAAGTATAAACAATAGCCTAGATCCTAAAGAATTACAAAATGGAGAAAAACTCTAAAGAATTCTGTAAATACACGATACGGGTTCTAAGCTATTTGTATGGCCAATAAAGAAAATTAAATCTATTATAATAGAAACACCATATAGTTCAAATAGTCATATGGTCCATTATCAGAAATTAAATGGAAACAAACCAAAGAATCTCACTTTAAATATTTGACTGACCCGATATAGAAAGAGAAAGGGCGTACCATTCATTCCCACTTCACACTTAAACATGGTAGGAAGGCCTTCGCAGAATCCAAGCAACATTTTGCCCTTCCCCAAGATATATTATAACAAAAAATAAATAACAAGTCTCAGGAAACAACAGTGAAACATTTCCAAGCTGCAAATGAACTACAGCCCGCTAGCCAAACTCCTTGTCCCCCCTGATTCAATTTAGACTTAGAGAACTATTCTTGTCAGTTGTCATTCAGGCTCATCTCATCTCTCTATATGTTTCACTTTCACTTTCACCTTCATATGCTAAACCACACATTAAAGCAGAGTGGCATGGTTCTTTTTGAGGAGCCTTTGCTAATTCTTTTTAATCTAAACAGCTGATGACAAACAATAACCATACATGTATATGGTATACCTAAAGGATGATACAATTTGGCGCCTCTTATTAGTGGCTTGAATGAGCACTTACGGACTTACCTCAATGTTCGGATCTTGTAGAGTTAACTATATACATATATATATATATATATATGTATATATATGTATATAGATATATATGTATATATATATATATATATATATATATATATATATATGTAACAACCCAAAAAAGAAGTTCAGCAGCCTCCCGCCGGGCCGCCGGTAGGTATTGGCAGACTCATGAGAGACGAGAAAGAATAATAACCGAGGCTTCCTTCGTGGTTCGATGCTCTTGTAGATAATTCCAAGGCGAAATTTGTGGAGACTGAGGCTACTGTTAAGCGCAATCTCGAGTTCTTGGAGGCAAGGGGGCAGAGAGAGAGAGGGTTGACACGACTGCCGAGGAGGCACCTTATCGCATCATGGGCTAAACTTTTTTTCCATTTGGTGGGGTCGGAGGATACCTGTTTATTCTCCGTTGGTGTGTTTTTGTTTCTCCTTTTATCACTTCTTGTAGTATGAGTGGGGTTTTGTATCAGAGGTTGATTGAAGTGGTTTATCCACTTTTTCAAAAAAAAATAATAATAATAACCGAGGCGAGCCCATGGGTTCAATTTTAAGCAGGCCTTGGCTTGTTGTAGATAGTTTTCTGGTTGTGGGCTGGAGGGCTAGAATCATTTGTTATTTTCTTAATTTTGATAAATAGTTTGCAAGTTTATCGCGGGTTTATCTTAAGGCGTGTTAAAAAATGAAAATAATTGCTACATTCAATAAAACAACATGTGACCAGTGATACACTGTTGGTGAAATAATAATAACAATAATAATAATAATAATTAGTATTCGGTATATTAATACATGTTGTGATATAATACGAAGTTGATGATTTGGTTAAGAAATACAAATAAATGTTGTTGATATATTTATTTTAAATTTGCCTTAAATAATATATATATATAAATATATATTTTAAACAGAACTAATATTTTTTTAGTAAAAAAAAAGGATAATATTATAATTTATCTATTTTAATCAAGACGAAGTGGAGTTTTTTTATAGAATTAAATATCAAAAAATCAAAATTCTATAGTCTTTTAAAACCATAGAAGCATGACATTGGTTGAAGAGATTGAGGGGGGAGTGCTCCATGTGGTCTATCCTTTTTTTTTAGTATTTTATTATATTGTTTGATATCCACCGTTAGTTAGTGGACAGAGTTATTTTATTGGATTTTTTCTACTCTAATGCATGTGACAAAAAAAAAAGACAGATAGAAGGGGAAGGGGTGGCCCTGCCCATTCATTCATGGTGGAGTTGATAAACTAGCAAACTATTTTATAAGGTTCTCACTCACTTCTCCTCATCTCCTGACGGGTGGCATGGCATCTTCTCCACAATGCACAGGCATGCTGCACCCACCGATAAATATATTGTCTTGAAGTTAATTTTTAATATATTTGCAACAAAAAAGCAGCGTCAGCGAGATTAGTGCGCCAGGACACATAGGTCACTCATGCTTCCCTGAAAACGCGGTCGCGTGAATATATATATATTTAAAGGGTTAGCCCTGGAGATCCTAGTGCTTATGTTAGTGCAAGGGGTTGGCTGTCGGACAGAACAAGTTATTAAGAAAGAGAAATGAAAGGTGATCGGAAGATTGGAGTTGCACTGGACTTCTCCAAGAGCAGCAACGCAGCGCTGGCCTGGGCCATCAATAACCTCCTTGATAAGGGTGAGACCCTCATCGTCATCCATGTCAAGCACGCCAACGCTAATAAACACGCCCTCTGGCCCAAATCCGGATCTCGTAATTAACCTCTATTTTTTTGATCTCCTTGTCTTTCCCTTTTTACTGATCTCTGTTTAGATAATTAATTTGGTCACATTAATTTTGTGTTTATTTTGGTATGATCGATTATATCCATGAATATCGGTCAGCTCTGATTCCTTTGTCGGAGATGCGGCAGCCGGAGGTCATGAAGCAATACGATCTGGAAACCGATACAGAAGTGCTCGATTTGCTTGACACCGCTGCAAGCCAGAAGGAGGTCGTCCACCACCATATGATCCTTAATTACTTTTCCTTTCTTTCTTTCTTTCTTTCTCTCGTTTACAAATTAATGTTAGCAATATATATATATATATATATATATATATATATATATATATATATATTTGGTTTTTCACTTTTTTGTTGTATTGAATTATTTATTTATTTATTTATTTATTTTGTGTGTGGGATTTCTTCAGGCAACAGTTGTGACCAAGTTGTACTGGGGTGATGCGAGGGAGAAACTCTATGAAGCTGTTCAAGAATTGAAGCTGGACTCGCTGGTTATGGGAAGCCGAGGCCTTGGCACAATTCAGAGGTATATATATATGGATCAATTAATTAATCACCTAGCTATATATATTACGAGATCACCATTATATATATATACATTGACTAATAACTTGAATCCATTATACAAACTCAGTATTTCTTTGTGGAATATTCCTCCGTTTTCTTTAAGATCTATTGACCAAATTTAATTGTTTAAAGTTGTAGTCAGATGAGATCTCATTTAATTCACTGGTTTTGTGTACACGCGCATACACATTGAAACTAACTGCATTAGTCATTTCGATGTTATCCAAATTATACCAACCAACCAAATTATGTAAATTCATAATGAGTTGTTGTGATAATAATATTAATGCCTCCTGTATGAGGAAGGTCCACTTGTCTTGATTAATTAGACTCATTGAAGCATTTCTTTTGATGGTTGAACATGTCGCAATTATATATCTTCAAATTAAGTTTCTTATTTTGTTGCACAAGAATCAGGTGCCCAGAAGGCTGAGATAGGATTGTGGAGGAGCACGCGCCAGACTCAAGGCAAACCACCTTCCAGATTTCAAGACTATATAGTATAATATGAAATACAGTGAAATGCTGGTTAATTGGTTGTTTGGAATATGCTTATGAATGTAATTAGGAGAAGGGTATTTGAGAAGGTTCCGGTTATAGTGCTAGCTGTCCTGGCACAACTAATGTTTGATGAAATGCCAGAGTGGCAAGGTTGTTAGGATTTGTATTGATTCCATATAAATAGAGCAGTGATGAATAGAGAAGGCATCTTTTGGCCTGAAATTCTCTCTTCTCCTCTAATTCCTCTCATCCCGACCTCCTTCCTCCTTCTTTCTCTTCTTCCAAGCTTTCCACTCCGAGAAATTCTGACCATATCTCTATAACCTGTTACATATTTTCTGACCTGAATTCCAAAGAATATATTGTTTTCTGTTTCACCAGCTATTTAATTTCTAGCTTGCTTGAATAATTCAATTAGACAAACAATTAGATTTCCACTTGCTGCATTTGACATACCATATCTACTACCGGTTCAGCCACAAAAGCACATCTGGAAGAAACAATTAATGACTAAAATTATGCAGTGCAAATGAGCAAAACAACATGTGATCTTTTTTGGAGACAAAATATTTTGCTGAATATTGAGATATTATAATCTGATTGGCTTATATTTTTTTGTGTTTATTTGTGCAGGATTTTGCTGGGCAGTGTCACAAGCTATGTTCTGTCTCATGCTTCATGCCCTGTGGTCATCGTCAAGGATCCAAATTTCAAAAAATAATGTGTTTGTTATACTCTTTCTACTTGAGAATAAGAGTTTAATTTCAAACTATGCTGAAGCCATTTGGCAAGGAGAGAATGGAAATTACTTAAGTTGGTGCTTGGGATGTTCTTTTGTGTTATATATGTACTGCACTGCATTTGGAGCTTCCAGTTTTTGCTACTCTCAAAATAAATTTATTATTATACATGTAGTCTGTGTGACGGCGTTTTGAATACCTTAATACATACTTCATTTTATTACCTGAGTTACAAATAAACCAGTCTGATGCATATAATGAGAATAAAATGGGGTTCTCATATTTTATATGTAATATTTAATGATATAAATCATAAAACAATCTCTTTCTCTCTCTATATAGTATATATATTTATATATAAACAAATAGGTGAAAAGTTTAATCTAAATTAAAACATCTATAGATTATAGTGGGCACCATCATCTTGGAAGCGGAGTTTCAACTTTCAAGTAGGGAGCCGGAGTCTTCGTTTGGAATCAATCTTCACAGCCCGGGGTATAGAAACTACAAAATTCTCCCGTTTAGAAAAAATAAAAAAAAATAAAATTAATTAGGGGTTAAGTGATTTTTTATTTTATGAGATTTGGGCAATATTCAAAAGTTATGATATCAATTTTTTGAGTGGATATTTTTCATAGATAACTTTGCAAAAATTTGTAAAAAAAAAACTTTGCAAAAAAGTATAAATAACAAAAAATAAAATAAAATAAAAATTTTCTACGGAGTCGAGTGTATTTTTATAATTAAAATTTGAACAATTCTTAAAATTTATACTTTCATAATAAGTAAAAAAAATTAAAATTTTGAATGGATATTTTTCATATACAACCCAATAAATAATATAAATTACAAAGTTTGTCTTTTAAAAAATAAAAATTTTATAGGGGGTTAAGTGTAATATTGTAATTGAGATTTGAACAATTTTAAAAGACTATAGTAAGGGAAAAATCCAAATTTTTGAGTGGATTTTTTTCATAGATAAACCTTACATAAAAGTATAAATTACAAAAATAGATAATAAAAATAAAAAATTTATGGGGATCAAGTGTGATTTTCAAATTGAGATTGGAGCAATTTTCTAAAGGTTATAATAAAGAGAAAATCTCAACTTTTGGAATGAATAATTTTCACATCTAACCCTATAAAAATGTATAAAAGTTTAAATGAATAATTTGTAGTGATTAACAATAAAAACTTTAAAGGGGGTTATATATAATTTTGTAATTGAGATTTTTTGCAATTTTTGAAGGCTATAGTAATTAGTATGAAAAAAAACTCTACTTTTTGAATGGGCATTATATATATATATGACCTTGTAAAACATTTAAATAAAGAAACCTTTTTGAAAAAATAAAAAAATTATAGGGGTTAAGTGTAATTTTACAATTAAAATTCAATAAATTCTTATGAGCTATAGTAAGGAAAAAATCCAACTTTTGAAATGTATATTTTCATATATAACCCTATAAAAAGTATAAATTACAAAACTCTTTTACATATATAAAATAAAAGTAAAAATTTTGATGGGTCAAGTGTAATTTTGAAATTAAAATTTTAAACAAATTTTAAAGCTTAAAATAAGGGAAAAACTAACTTTTTTTTTTAATGAACATTTTTTTATATACAACCTCATAGAAAGTACAGATTATAAAAATCATTCTTTTTACTAATAAGAAATACAAAAAATTATAGAGAATTAAGTATAATTTTATAATTGAGATACTGAATAATTTGCAAAGGCTATAATAAAGAAAACTTTTGGAACATCACCGTGTAAGAAAACACAAATATAATGGTCACTCTGGTAAAAAAATAAAATAGAATTTAAATGAAAAAAAAAAAACATATGATAAGTAGATGTCTAAGAGTTGGCAAGAAATTTCTTATATTTTTCAGGGGTGGCATGTAAAAAGGTCCTCCAACTCCAAATCTCCAACCTAAAAGCCTCGAAGCCGAAGCCCATCACCCTTTGGTTACTGGGCTGATCCAGTATCCATCCTCATTTAAGCTAAGCGGCAATGGTTGGTTGGTGGGCGGGAGAACGAAATGGAAAATTTGGATTTGAAACCCTAAAAAGGCGAGAGCCGCCGTCTTCCACTCTTCTCTTCGTCTCATCTCTGCTTGCGCCTCTGCGGAACTGAATTTCTTTGTTATTTAGGCCTAAATTTTTGGTTTGCGCTCATGTATGGGAGGCGAGCATCTCAGCTTTTGGGAGAACTAGCCTCCGCCGAAAAGGGACAACTCACTGTTTTCAATGTACGTTTCTACCCAATATTTGAACCATTTTTGTTCTTAGTCTTGTGCGATTTGTTTTCCACTTTATTTCTCTTTCATTTTCATGTGTATAGCCTTCAGATTCTCTTGCATATAAATGTTTAAACCAAAATGGATTGAAAACAGATTGAAAAAAAAATTATATTTTTAAGATAAGATATTAATATGTAGCGCACGCACCACATTCATTGACTAATGGACTTGAGAAAAATTTTACTCATAATGGACTCCTTTTGTCTCTTTTTCAGCTGTGTTTGTTTGCCCAATCTAATGTGTAGTAGTTGTATGCAAACCTTTGGATTT
The DNA here is from genome assembly GCF_009730915.1 of Dioscorea cayenensis subsp. rotundata. Classification (NCBI taxonomy): domain Eukaryota; kingdom Viridiplantae; phylum Streptophyta; class Magnoliopsida; order Dioscoreales; family Dioscoreaceae; genus Dioscorea; species Dioscorea cayenensis. The sequence continues at coordinate 31,383,751 of NC_052477.1, forward strand.
TGTAGGTTAGTTTGTTTGTTGAATTATAAAAGTAATAAGTGCTTATTCTGCGTTAATCATGTAGAGTGATACATTTGATCAAGTTATCAAAGAATGCAATGAGCACAACCTTCAGCTTCAGACCTTGATTAGGTAACTTACCCTCGTTGCTCTCGCATTTTGAAACGGTTGAACACTTAAACAATTCCTGTTTTGTGATTCTGTATAGGAAAATTGAGGACCAGAATTTGGACATACAGACCACCAGGAATGAAGATCACTTTGGTGCAGTTATCCATCATCTTTCTTTAGCTCGCAACAAGCGCTGTCTCATGGCCTACATGTAAACCACTTCATACTAATTTTTTTTTGCAAGGCGTACTTGCTTACATTTTTTTTTAAGTTCTAAGTCAATCCAACAAGGTTTTGTTAAATTTTCTCCTATATTATTTTGTGTTATACTTGGAATAGGTATAACCGAGCAGAAATCATCCAAAGCTTGAGATGGAAAATTGGTCCAATTCTTCCACAAGAAATTCAGGAAAAGCTCAGTTACTCAGAAGAAGAATATTTCAAAAATCATTCTGCTGCAATAGACTCCTACATGTCAGAGCTAGATTTGGATCTAACTGTGGTATGTTCTTACGCATTTAGTATTAACCAACCTATGTGGATATGCATCTGGTCAATTCTTTCTCATACTGAAGAACAGAAGTAATTTTTTTAGGATATGGTTCCTCCAAAGGATCCTTACATTCAAGTCAGGGTTCTTGATGACATTGGTGAAGTGTGCCTTGGTGATATGGAGATATCTCTCACTCGACACTCTGTGCATTTTCTCAGGCGGACAGATGCTGAGCAATTCATTTCCCAGGTCTGTAACCATAAGCAATTCAGTCTTAGACCTGCGTCTGATTTCACCTAATATTGGAGCTTTTTTCATGAATGCCAGGGTCTGATGGAGGAGTTCCTTGGATGAATCAGAATTTGATCCTGAACCCAATGGTCAATAGTTTGTGGGTTTGCATAAATAGTAAACAGGTTTCTTAGTTTCTGATGATTTCATGTTAACAATTTCAATTTAAGCTTTGAATTACAGGTTTCTTAGATTGTCAAAGTGTTCGGGTAAGAAACCCTGAGTCAAGAAGCTGGTATATGTAAATCAGCTGTATTCCTCTTTAGTTCAAATGGATAGGTCTTGGTTTCATATTTGTGGATTTGATACTGTTGTTTAGCTCCTGCCAATGTGTTTTTTTGCTTGGCTGGATATGAAATGAATGTAAATATGATCTCATTGAGATTCCTCCATTTTATTATTATTTGGCGCAAATGGGCATAAAAGCTAGAACTCTCTATGTCTACTGTCTAATTCATGAAAACCTTTTCCAAGGTCGTAATTTTCAATATTTATTTGAACAGGCCCGCCATTGTCAAAATCCATACGTTAGTCTCAAGAAGAGAGCAACTGTGTGTGGGTTTTGAACTTGTTTCCCTCCCATACCATACCATACCATACCATACCATACCATGCCATGAAAAAAAAAAGAACACCATAAGTAATGCAGCCCTTAGAGAAGGACCGATGCAGCCAGGTCCCATCTTAATTAAAAGGAAGAGGTTGGAACCAACCGCACTAGAGAGATGGTCATGATGATGTTGTTCTTCTCTTTAGGTGCCAGACTAGATTAGTTCTGATGAGAAGGTGACTGCTACATGCCACACAAAGACTTTCAAGCAAAGAATGCCTTAACCCATTGTGATTTATTTTGTGCATGAAAGCATAGAAAAAAGTGAATACAACAGCACTCTCTTTTGGGCCTGCTTCCTTCCCTTTTTCTCTTGGCTAATTCAAACCTGGGACTAGTTTTGAAATTTCTCGCTTGTTTCTGAAGCGTTGTAACGGCCGAAGAGTGGGTCCCAAAAGAGGATTGCTTTCAAATCCAACAAGAGACAACGAACCAGCGATCTAACAATACTTGAGGAGGGGGGGAGGGGACAACCACCATTTATATCATCAACACACAAGAAGATAACACAGAAATTTAAAGGACAAGGCCGCTCTCTACATTCTTCACGGAGTTCATGTGTTGCAAGTGAGAGCAGAGAGCGCTTGCCTGTTACTGCTCCTGCTCCTGCTCCTGCAATCATGGCCGCCTCTTTCTCTTGTTATATTATGAACAAGTCCCCACTGTCCATTCTCGCAGTTGCACTCTCAGAAATGGTCCTCTTTTTTTACATGTCATGGAGGAACACACCTCACTCTTTCGTGTAAAGGACCGCAATTGCACCTCCTGTCTTCCACTAGCTCGCTGTTTGCCCTCTCATTTCAAACCTTTTGCTCTTCTTGGCTTTTGGTTCACTAAATCTCTCAGACGACAACGAGCACGTAGTTTCTCTGGTGGGAGGAAGTCTGCTATCCTCTGGGGTTGTCCTGTGTTTAAAATTGAAGTTGAGCAGCTCAACATGGCGGATTTGGTTGGCACGTTTGGTGGTAAAGATGATTGCTTAATTGCTAGTGCTGGTGGTTGTGAAAGTGAGCTTTTCAGTGATGCTGTGGAAGGGGAGAGCCATGGAAGCAGTTCCAGCCCGGAAACATCAATTAGCGAAGACCCTCACAGCAGCATTGGCTTGGAAGAATCTTCATCTCAGCTGGAACCACTCTGTTCCCAAATGGACAAACTCTCTGTTTCTGACTTTGTTAGTCCTGGCGAGAAAACCAAGAAAGACAATGAGGAGGTTGTTAAGCTGAAGCCCAACAGCTCAGGTAATTGGAATTTCATATTTGTTGTTTTGAGACGGCATTAAAAATTTTTACAAAAATGGTTTATGTATATATATACATATCTTCCGCACATTACCAAATTGTTTGCTTGGACATGATCCATGCATGTAAAGACCATGAAGCTACTAACAACAATGGATGCTTGATACTTGCCTCAGTTAGCTTTTGGTTAAAAGCTCATGTTGCGCTTTTGCAGTAATTGAGATGATGAAGGAGAGGTTTGCGAAGCTGTTGCTTGGGGAAGACATGTCAGGGTGTGGGAAGGGGGTTTGCACTGCATTGGCTATTTCTAATGCTATCACTAATCTCTGTGGTAACTTTTATATGCTTGGTTTTGGCTTTGGTTTTGGTTTTGACAGCATCATTGATATTCTGAAATTGTCTGATATATTGCTTCTGAAATCCTTACTTCATTTTATTCTTTAGCTACTATTTTTGGCCAAATTTGGAGACTAGAACCTTTACCTCCTGAAAAAAAATCTATGTGGCGAAGAGAGATGGAATTACTTCTCTGCGTTAGTGACCACATAGTTGAATTAGTGCCTTCCTGGCAGACATTTCCTGATGGGAGCAAACTTGAGGTACTTTCTGCTCATCTTGCGTTGGTTCTTTAAACTTTTTCCTTAACTTTCCAGTATTTTATTTATTTGTACGTCTGTCATGTGGATTCTACCACTCTGTTCTGCCTTGTTGACTCCTCCATGGATACACATATCATTTGATTTGCTGGCATACACTTTGTTTTAAAAACAGTTCAGCTGACAGAGCCCTGACTCACACATGTATCTATTTTACTTATGGCTTGTATTCACACTTTCTAATCACATTGTTATGCCTTTTGAATGTGAAAATTTTCACTTAAACTGATCTGGAATGATGAGCTAATCTTTTTATAATAAGGGCACGAGAATGTGCCATGTGATTACCGTCACTGGTGTCCTTATCTGCAATTCATTTTCAGGTAATGACTTGCAGACCACGGTCAGATCTATATATCAACCTTCCAGCATTGCGGAAGCTAGACAACATGCTTCTTGTATGAACATGAGTCCCTCTTTGTTTTTGTGATGGCTTGTAATTAACTTTATGGAAAATTGTTCATGCTAAGAATTCACTTCTTGACAGGAAATATTAGATGGTTTCAGTGACACTGAATTTTGGTATGTCGACCAAGGGATATTGTCCGCAGACCATGATGGTTCCCGTTCATTCCGAAGAAATCTTAACCTTCAAGAAGAGAAGTGGTGGTTACCAGTGCCTTGTGTTCCTCCTGGAGGTCTTTATGAGGGGACAAGGAAGCAATTGGAACATAAACGTGAATGCACAAATCAAATCCTGAAGGCTGCAATAGCCATCAATGGGAATGCTTTGGCTGAAATGGAAGTTCCCCAGTCATACCTTGACTCGCTCCCAAAGGTTTGGTGTCCACGTATTTGTTTATTTACAGTGCATTAATTATTTGGTTGTCTGCATGATCTTCTATGTCTCTCAGATTCTAGCCATGCTAATATTTATATCCTACGTTGCTACTTCTGATGTTGGATTACAGAATGGAAGGACCAGTTTAGGTGATGTTATATACCGCTATATTAATTCGGATAACTTTTCACCTGAATGCCTCCTTGATTGCCTGGATTTTGCATCTGAACACCAAGCACTAGAGATTGCCAATCGTGTGGAGACATCAATCTATGTCTGGCGCCAAAAGCCTCTTGCTAAATTTACAAACAATGCAAGCCGCAATAACCCCAGAACATCTTGGGGCATGGTCAAAGAGATGGTGGTCGATCCGGAGAAGAGAGAATTGCTTGCGGATAGAGCTGAGACCCTCTTGCTGTGCCTGAAGCAGAGGTTCCCTGGACTCACTCAAACAACCTTGGATATGAGCAAGATCCAATTTAACAAGGTTATTATATATAATCCTTAATTCTCAAACTCATGTTGCTAACCAGGCAGGTTTATATTCGAACATAGTGGAATTTTAACTGTCTTTGATGGATGAACTTGCAGGACGTTGGCAAATCAATTCTAGAAAGTTATTCTAGAGTTCTGGAGAGCCTTGCATTCAACGTGTTCTCTCGTATTGATGATTTACTATATGCTGATGACTTGGCCAAGCACTCAGATCAGTTATCGGTTGTTGGGCCTGCTGGTGCAATTGTTCATAATAAAGTTGCGGTCCCATACACTGTGCCTGTCTCTAGCACACCGTATGCAACTGCTTATCCTGTGGCTAGCTTCTCTCCTGCACCATTACTCAGCCCAGCTAGAGCAGATAGCTCATCATTCATCATCAGAAAACCTCAGAACCGTGGATTTGGCGTGAAAAAAGTTCTAACAGAGTATCTTGGATTTGAGAACAGAGGGAAAAATAACAGTGATTCAGTTGTTTCCAGAATGTTCATGAGCATTAACAAAGAACATCAAGATTCATGAAGACAAGGCCTCTAATAAGGCAGGTTAGAGCATTTATAATCTGTCTCTTTTAAGCATGAATGGATGGATGCTCAGAGTAACTAGGAGATCTGGAGATGATAAACATGATCATCCATGAGATGGCCATCAGTTCCCTGTTTGAAATGTCTTTATTTCCGTGCATAGTGTTAGTGGATATATACTACTCTTCGTTCTTATACATGTCTAATGTCTTGCCTTTGCGGTGGTTTCTGCAACACAGAATGATACATTATCGTATCTGTTTAGTGTTTTATTGGAGGTTAATAGCAACTTTTTTTTTTTTAATATATTTTGATTGTGATTGGGTGTTTTGTCACATGTTCCATTCTTGTACAAACGTACTTACTTTATGTGGTGAGTTTGGCATGCAACTAGCTTGCAATGGTTTCCTGCCTAATTTTAATTCGAATGAGAAAGCATGTGCACTAGTGGCCTTGGGAATCTGCTTGCTTAATAGTTAATACTCCATGCGAAGATGTTTTTTAGAGTTCAGGATGTGACAAGCCATGTGAAACAGACCCCGTATACCGCATGCAGAGTCAACCTCGCCTCCCTTGATGTCTGTAAAAAAATATTAATATAACATCTTTGGATCTATCATCTATCTAAAATTCTAAATTCACTCTAGTTCTCGTTGATCTATCTAATTTAAACCTCCTCTGCTTCGTCTTCAGATTCCATGGCGAAGGATCCAACCTCAACTTGTTCAATCACTTTCCACCAACTCTGCTATCTTCTCTTCGCCATCTCTGCTTTCTCTTCCATCTCATTCATCTACTGGTCTCACTGTTCCTGCCCCACTGACTCTTCTACTACCACCTCCCTGTTTCATCGCAACCAATCACTCAACCTCCTTACCTTTCCTTCTGCTTGGAATCACATCTCCTTCTCTTCAAACCCACCTCCAAAGTTCCTCAAGATTGCCCTCTTCGTCAAGAGATGGCCACAACGGAATCTCGCCGGAGGGCTTGAGCGCCATGCCCTCACCCTCCATCTCGCCCTTGCACGTAGAGGACATCAAGTCCACATCTTCACCACCAGCAGCAGTTCATCAAACTCCACCACCAACCCAAACATCACCACCACCATGAAATTCCACTTCACTCCACCTTCACCAGGTGGCTACCTAAACCAAGCTCTAGCTTGGCAGCAGTTCCAGGCTGAAAACTCCTCTGATAAACCTTTCGACGTTATCCACACCGAAAGCGTTGGGCTTTTCCATGGCCGTGCTCGTAACATCAGCCACCTCGCTGTTTCATGGCATGGGATCGCATACGAGACCATTCACTCTGACATTGTTCAGGACCTCCTACGTGGTCCTAATGAGACCCGTCAATCAGTCCTTGCTGAAAGACTTGCCAAAGTGATTGAAGAAGTGAAGTTCTTCAATAGATATTCGCACCATGTGGCTACCAGTGATCATGTTGGTGATGTTCTCAAGAGGATCTACATGATCCCTGAAGAGAGAGTTCATATTATAGTCAACGGTGTGGATGAAACTATTTACAAACCAGATTCAACAAGAGGCAAGGATTTCCGAAGGGAAGCAGGGGTGCCTGACAATGCAACTCTAGTCATAGGAATGGCTGGGAGGTTAGTGAAGGATAAAGGGCATCCTCTGATGTTTGAAGCCCTGAAACAGTTGTACATTGAGGATGACAACTTCAAGCGAGATGTTTTTGTGCTAGTTGCTGGAGATGGACCATGGGGAAGTAGGTACAAAGACCTGGGTCCAAATCTTCTTGTACTGGGTCCTCTAGAGCAAACACAACTGGCAAAATTTTACAACTCACTTGATGTTTTTATAAACCCAACACTAAGAGCTCAAGGCCTTGATCACACGTTCATAGAAGCAATGCTTTCTGGGATATCAGTCATGGGAACAAGGTTCGCCAGCATCACTGGATCTCTGATTGTGGATTCAGATATAGGATACACGTTCTTACCAACTGTGGATTCTCTGAAGAAGTCATTGCGCATGATATTCAGAGACGGGAGAGAGGTCCTGAGCAAGAGAGGCATGGTTGCTAGAAATAGAGCAGTCCAACTTTTTACCGCCACAAAGATGGCAACTGCCTACGAGAGGCTCTTTCTGTGCATCTCTAAACCCACTAATGGGAAGAATGACAAGTATGATTACTGTAAATACCCTCTTCCATGGGATTAGATTAGATTATACGATGCAATAATCAGTGTGCATATGCCATTTTAGTTGAAGAGCTAAGTGCGCATTTGAGTTGATTTAATGCTGTGTGACTCTGCCCACTAAACCTTAATGGATAACATTTATAGCAAAGTGGAAGTGCCATTACTTGGGGATAGACTGTATTATATATATGACTCATCAGATGAGCACATTGTGTGCGTAGGTGTTTTAGGCAATGGAGATTATTACAATGATGAAGTGCCTGGGTCTTTGTGTTTTGTTGGTAGTTTTAGGTGTAACAGGGGTTGAAGTGGTTGATGGAGCCGGGGAGTGCGGGAATGTTCCTGTTAACAGAATGGCCTTCAGGATGGCACCATGCGCTGCAGCATCACAAGATCCGGAGGCTCAGGTTTCAGCAAGCTGCTGCTCAGCAGTGCAGAAGATAGGGAAGTCACCCACCTGCCTCTGTGCTGTTATGCTATCAGACACTGCCAAGAGTGCTGGTGTTAAACCTGAAGTAGCAATCACCATCCCCAAGCGATGCAACCTTGCGGACCGCCCTGTTGGTTACAACTGTGGAAGTGAGTTTTCCTGCTTCTTCCCTCCCTCCGTTAGCTTTTTATTTTTATTTTTCTCGTCCACTCTGTTTTTCTAGCTCTGCTGCTGCTTGAGGAGGTTTCTTTTGCTGATCAAGTTGTATTAATACCTGAAATGCAGGTTACACATTACCTTGAGATGGAGGGGACTTCCAGTAACTGCTACTATATTGGCTATTTACTCCAGCAAAGTTCCTTTTGGGTTTGAATAAAATGATGGTTGCAATGATTCTCTCTTGTGTGTATCCAAAGTAGTGTTTGTGTACTTATGAAGACGTGTCGAATAAAGCATAACTACGTATGGTGTGTTTAATTAAAAGCCTGGCATCGGAACTGAAAAGAGTGTCTTAGCTAATAGCAAAAATATGCATGGAACTCATCAGATGGACCAAATATTGTCAACCTTTCATACATCAGCGTCAATGATCATCACATACAAACTACAAAGTTTTTCTCTGGTTGACTTGCAATGAATGTGATTTATCCACTTTATCAAAAACCTACAAAGTGGATGGTAACCCGACTCTACTCCGCCAATTTGGATAAAAGAATTCTCCTTACCTTTCTTTTTTCCTTACTGTAGTGACTAAAAATATTGCTATTAATGAAAAACGTATTGTGAGAAAAGGAGAGATTAAATAAGAAATATGATAACCATTATTAACAAAGTAATTACCACATGAAATGGTGCTGAGTATACAGAACAATGGGGATTTTTTAACCATGAACACCACCTGTCCACAAGAGAAGCAAAAAGCAGAGACAAATAGTTGTTTGCTCGGTAATTCTAACAACAAATTAAACAAATCGTGGGAAAGCCCATTATTGTGTTCATGGTGCAATCGTGAAACAACAAACGAACCTGGAGAGCATATCTTGTACGCTGACAACCCACATTCATTTTAAAAATGTGGGAAAGCCACAAAGCTAATGCATTTCATTTATTACTTTTTATTTTAATCTCAGTGGTGATATATATATGAGAGAGAGCGAGAGAATAAAACTGAACCAGGCTATATTTTGCCCCTAACAAAGAGTTTCAGGATGAGTAGACCACAATAGGGCTCCTCACTTGATGAATTCCATCAGTCCACACAATTGAAGCAGAAAACATTTCTTCATCTGTTAGCACTCCACTGAGTTTCACCACGAATCTCTGTTTCTCTTGCTTATGTGTGAATGTCAGCACATTTGGTTTAACAGTTATTTTAAGTTTTGAGGGGCTCGTTACCTTAACTCTATACACTGATTTTGCCAAACCAACATTAGTTACTGTTCTTGGATACCTGGCAGAAAATCTGTGTCCACTTCTAAATGAGAGCGCAAATGAAGGGTAATTCAGATCCCAGACCGAGCCTCTGTTACGGCTACAGCTGGTGCTATTATCTCCAGTGATAATTCTTAGATTTTTGGTGCTATAACCTTGACTGCACAACATGTTTACATAGTCAGCCTCACAGGCGTCATAAACTAAACCAGGGTCTGCAGCCTTGGCTGGGTTCAGGTGCCCAGACCCATAAGCAAATTCAGCATCCGTATTTTTGGATGCCATCATAGGAGCAGCTGGTTTAAAGATTGTAGAGTTTTAGAAAAATATTATCTTCTGCCCTTTCACAGAAAGAGTTAATAAATAAGTGTACATGCAGATGATCGTTACCTGTAGTCATCAAGGCAGACTTGATGGCAGATGGAGACCAAGTGGGGTTGAAGGACTTGACAAATGCTGCAGCAGCAGTTGCATGAGGGCATGCCATGGAAGTCCCAGAGATTATGTTGTAGGGAACAGGGGTTTCCACTGGTGACCATGCAGCTAGAATATCAACTCCAGGAGCCGTCAAGTCAGGCTGCAGTCATAGAGTGTGCAAACTGGGTAAACTGGAGAGAGTAGCATGCATGAAAATAAGACTTTTGCTTGTGATTCAACAAGTCACCTTGAGAATGTCTTTTGTTATTGCGTTTGGCCCGCGTGAAGAGAAGGAAACTACAAAAGGTGCTGTTGGGTTGATTCTTTGTTTGCTTTTATATATAATTGCCATTGGTTCACTGACAAGAAATAACATTTGAAGTTTTATCAGTAACATATTGAAGTCAACTACAAGAAGCAAATAATAATAAAAAAAAAGGGCGGTTTTCATGATTTTGATTAGACAAATATATACCTTGATATGTTAATATACTGGGCAACATCTTGGCCGTCTTGGAGTCCAATGACAGTTGCCGGTAATGGAAAAGAATAAGCTGTATCTTTGAATGCATCATCTATTACTATACATCCTGCTGCACCAGCACGAACAGGTCCGACTCCAGCGTAATAGTCACACAAGACGATCTTTCCCTTCACCATGTGTCTGTCTAACGTGTTATTACCACAGTATCTGTGTTGGCAAATAACAAGCCCATGGGCCATAAATATGAACAACGTTAGTGCACCAATAGCACAAGACCATGCAGAGTGGAAATACACAATAAGCTCACCTGGAGATAGACCCGTTGTACCCTGCGGAAGTATTTGGAACATCACCCCCATAAACCAAAGGGTACATATTCTTGCCGAGGTTGAAGAGGTTAATAGCAGCGCCCTGCATCAAGAGAGTAACTGGATTAATCTGTGACCTATAAAATCTAGCTTGGTTAGAAATTCTCAAACTGTGCAACTTTCTAGTCTGCAGAATACCTCATAGATCTGGCCATTCCCTAGTTTGACATCTGATACAAAGCGTCTGTTAATGGTGCTGGCCGCCACTGAGAGAGACCACGGAGAAACATTAGTGACAGTGGCAGGGCCTGGACCACTGTTGCCCGCTGAGTTTGAAGTAAGGATCCCTTTCTTCATGGCATGGTATGCTCCAATGGCTATGGGATCCTCAAAATAGTCAAATAGGTCTGAGCCACCTACTGATAGGGAGATGATATCCACACCATCCGCAATGGCATCATCAAATGCAGCAAGAATGTTTGCATAGGAGCATCCACCAGCTATCCAGCAGATCTTGTAGACAGCTATACGTGCAGAAGGAACACCCCCTCGAGCAGTGCCCCTAGCCAAGCCATCCAGGTTTGCACCACGTACTTGGTTTCCAGCAGCAGTAGATGAAGTATGACTCCCATGTCCTTCTGCGTCTCTTGGAGATTTGATGTCTCCTTCTCCAAAATCTCCTTCGTGAAGATAAAATCGAGCTCCAATAATTTTACTGCAGTAATAGATCAAAGAGAACCGCATGAAAGGTGACAACAATCTTAATATTGAATATAGATGCTTTTCATGTTTGCCTTCCTTGTTGGTGCAAGTAAACCTTCCTTGCATTGTTGCTAATTGTCATGTAATTGCTTACTTGTTGCAAGTGAAGTTTGGTGAGGATTGGCAGATGCCCTTCCATCGACTTGGAGGAGGACCAAACCCATCATCATTGAAACTTTCAGATTCCGGCCAGATTCCAGTATCAAGCATACCGATGATCACTTCACCCTCCGTTGGTGCTCTGTGCACATTTCTTGGAAATCCCATGAAGTCCCATGATTGCGTAGTGTGCAGCTGCATCTTTTCATTTGGGAAAACAGAAACCACTCCATTCATGTCTGCCACCAAGTACACAAAATAAATATTCCTGTCCTAGCTGAAAACACAATTGAAATCCATAGTTGTATACTTACCAGCAATTGTCTTCATCTCTTCCTCTGATAGTTCAGCTGCAAAGGCATTGAAACTCCTCTTGTAACTGCGAATCAAGCGCTGCTCTGAGGCCCCACTGCTTGCATGAGTTAAAAACATTTACTCAGGATAAAGTAAAGATAAGCATATATACTAGAAGTGATCTAGAAATTGAGCAAACCTCCCAAGTACTTGATCTAGCATGCTAACATGAAGTGTTTCTATGGATGACATGCCTTCTGGAGAATCCCCCATGTAGACAATGTACACCTGCAAACAAACAAAGCCAGAGGATATTTAGAAAGCCCAGTGCACGTACAGAGACTGTGCCACAATGAACTGGCCAAGACCAATCCAAAATGAGCTCCACTAAAATGCAAAAGTGATTCTGATAAAAGATCATTGCCTTCCTCTCTGGAGACTCAGCAGCCCCAAGAAAAGCAGAAGCAGCGAGCATACTAAAGAGGAGGATGCATGTAGAATGGAAAGCTTGGCTAGCCATTCTGAAATGTTGGACCCAAGCTCTGGTGAATGCACGTAATCTTTATATAGAAACAGGATCCCACTAGACTCAAAATAATCATTACAAATTAATCCAAATGAGCCTAGCTGTTGCCTCCTGATGAATAAATAAGGCCCCAAGGCCGGCTAGCTAAATTCCCAGAGACAGAATCAATTTTTTGTTGAAGAAGGCGACAGTGAGAAATAGAATGCTTGGAAGGCCACTGTCTGCGCCGGTGAAAAAGAGGTAACACTCTCCTTACAGTGATGATAGTTATGCATGTTAAACAAGAGGCGGGAATATTAGAGAATATAATGCTGTAACATAAGTAAAGACGCCAAAGAAAAGGCCGGCCTTGCGTGTCTTGGTCAAACCTAACTTGCTTGTCATAAATATCAGGCTTGATTATTGAATGAAGAATTGTTTGTAGCATACCATGATGGCCGGCCGATGACCAATAATAAGCACATCAGCTGATGCTAGCTTCTTGATCTTGTCAATAGTCAGCATTCCTACCAGTACTCTTGTGAGGAAATATATCTCTTTGATTGATGTGAAAAGCTTTACAGCATGCTAAAATTTGCTTCTGCAAATGAAGCAGTCACCTCCAGCATAAATTCAGTATAGTATCTAGTTTGCCACTTCCTTATCAAAAAATGATGACAGACAAGCATCAAAGCTTGCACTGTTGCAAAGAAATTCACCTTCAAATGTGGCAGGAAGGAACAGTGAAAAATGTTCCAGGATATATTTGCATCTTGCGGAAATAACACACCATCAAAAGAAGCTCAATTAATCTATATTCCTTGAATGTCAATTGCATCTTCAAACATAACCTTTATTAGATTTTCTAAGACACTATTGAGCAGAGCATTTACACATTTCTTTTGAAATAAATGTGGAAAAACCACAACTTTATTGAATAAAAAGAAACAGTGAACACAAGAAAGAACTCTCACCAGAAGTGAGGAGAGGAACTAAAAACAACAGGATATAAAGAACACGAAGAGATTTACACATTTCTTGCAGAAAGTTTTGCACAAAAAGAAAAATGGTATCATATATAGCTGAATATATATCCATTAGAATCATTACTGAAAAGCATTAAACACAATTAAATTTCAATCTGAACCCAAACTAGACCACACGCACACCCCGAGAATGGTTGCACAAACATAAATGCACATTTTTTTGGGGTCAGCAAGACAATGGTGCAAAGCAATGGAAATAGAAAAGAACAACTAAATTACTTCATCGAACATAACAAAGTGTACACTATATTCCAAAATAATGCTAACAATAAAATAGCTACCCGTATAAACATCACCACTATCACAGGTGAGGCTAGTCAAGAAATTACAAGGATTCATAAAATCACTCATGCATCAAGATAATTAGCTGCCATTGCCAACTCCAAAGCTATTTCCGGTTCAATATGAAAATCTGTCTCCTCTACACTGCCAAGAATCAGGAAAACAAAGATAATGCAAATCTGAAAATGAAATCTAAGATAACTAATACTCTTAATAAACAATAGCATATGAAAGGAAAACCTTTTTTTTTTGCTTAATACATAAAGACAAATTGTTTTATTCATACTTACATGACATAAATTAACAGATATAAGTTTTTTTTATTAAATCATTATATCTTCAAACTAATAATGGCCAACAAGGGAGAAGTACAACGTTGCACTGACGCCAATTGTCACATAAACAGTTCTTAAGTGCATCAATCGGCAATTTTGAGTATTAATTAATCAGCCAGTCTGAAGTTTGATGCACTAAAGTCACTGGTAGCACGTGGTTGCTAAATTAACGAACAAGTGATCAGTACTACAGGAAACATGCACAACTATGTCAAGAAATCTAATAAGAAAGTCCATGGTCCGTAACAGATAAAGCTTATTCCTGGAGTATTTTTCAGGGAACATAAGATGCAGAATTGCAGACACTCCTGCCCCAAGGTGGAAACTTTAAGGCATAAAACCCAAGAAACAATTTCAATCCGCAACAGTAACATGGCAATAGTTTTAGGAGAAACAGAGAAGACATAAGGGAGACAATGAAGGTGAACCTAACCTGGCGAATCGCAATGCCCAATATAAGTACTGGCAGATCTTTTCAAGTATTGGGGTGCTTATCTCGCGCAACCTCAGTTCTCCGTGCCCCTTCTCCATGATTCCACCTACCATAAGAGATGAGAGAAAGATAGAAAGCTTCAATCTTAATAGCAAAGAGAAAGAGAGAGGACCTGGAAAGGTGAGCACGCCGCCCAGGGTCTGAGAAAGCATGGCGGCTTTGAGATCTATGACGAACTCAAAGCCCTCGGCGCTGATCAGCTTCACCATCTCGTCTTTCTTCATCGTTCGCCGTCACAAGAACGAGCGCTGTTTCTCCAAAACGAAATGAGATGAAATTGGCGCGGCTTCAGTTATCCCGCTTTATTAGCGCTCGGTTCACCAATCCTGGGCCCTGGCTATGAAGTCCCCGGTCCACTATGAGCCCAACTCTTGGACTTGCTGGGCCCTCTTGGACCCTACATCTGTATAATCAATCTACTATCAATCATATAACATAGGTTATAAATATAGGTCCACTCTATTAATGGTATGATTTTTCTGTGTGCAGTCTTGAACTGAAAAATACTCTATCTAGATGATTCAATTACCACTATTAATTAAATCTTATATTTTTCTGAGATTGCTTATTGAATTTAAAGAGAAAATTCAATAAATTCGTGGTTTATCCACTTTATTAAAAAAAAAACAAAATTTAAAGAGATAATGCATAGCATCTAACTCAATGATGAATTTTGAATCTCTTATCTCCAGTAGTGTCACCTATGACCAATAATCTATCATCTGATTATTATTTCTTACACATTTTTTTAAAAAAATCTTTGGATGGATGAAACAAATCCATCAGTAATTTACCAAAACTCAAATGATTTATCATCACTTTAGAACACTTCTCTTATAAAGCTCGAGGTCCAAAAAAATCTAAGCTATGTTTCACAATCGCAATACCTTTGAAATTATATTTAGCCATAATAAGAGTTTGTGATGAAAATATATTTTTAAATTTTTAATAGAATAATAATTTATCTTTTTTTTTTTTTCTTTCTTTTTAGAAAATAAAGAAAGGGAGAGAGAGAGAGAGAGAGAGAGAGAGAGAGAATTTTATAGTTCTAGAAACATGGCCTTGTTGATTGCCTTTCTTTAAAATATGTGATAAATGGCAATGATTGTACGGGGAACTCGGTAAAAAATCTTTTTTATCGTTTCCATTGACTCCCATAATTCAATCAAATTAGAATATATTCCTCGTCTATGTGAATTGTGAATTGTGAATTGTGAAAGCAGCTTGCTTAACTTTAATCCTGACTTATATATTATTTTACCTACCACTAAACTGAAAATCGAATTCTTGTTTAAGTGGCAGGCAGCCAGCCAAAATATACCAATAATAATCAACATTGCAAGGCCTGCCAACAAACAAATATGAACGCCTTTTAAGTTCACAGAATCACAGCTCACGCAAGCACATGATCAGGCCCTTCACGCCCACTGCCAACACCTACCTCATGACTCATGAGTCCATGACAATTGACAAACGAAAATTATATATATAAATATAATTTTTTTATATTTTTCTTCACAAATTGGACCACAATATATATAAAAAATTATTATTATTATTTTTTTTAAAAAAAAAGGTATGAAAACCAATGTAATGGAGGCTCAGGCAAGTTCTTCGTCGTCTTCTAGCTTTCATCACCAGTGTCTAGGGTCTCCCCTCTTCTTCTCCTTCTTCGCCGTCTTCATCTTCATCTCCTCCTCTTTCTTATTGCATCAGGTATCACCAATTCGCTCCTTTGTTTTTCTGTGATTAGAATTAGAATTAGATTTAGATTTAGATGCACATCACATCACATGACATCAATCTGATAAGGTGGCGGCACAGCGGTGACAGGGGATCTATCGATCGTACATGGCCCAAAGAGGGGATCATGAATATGATTACTTGTTCAAGATCGTGCTCGTCGGCGACTCGGGCGTCGGGAAATCCAACATCCTTTCCAGGTTCACCAGGAACGAGTTCAGCCTGGAATCCAAGTCCACCATCGGTGTTGAGTTCGCCACCAGGACGCTTCAGGTCAAGCTTTTCTTGTTACCAGATAATAAAAATCTTACCTTTATTAGCTTTTTGTTTTTTTGTTTTTTTTAGCATAATTATATGTTGGCAAGCAATACCAGTTTTAATCTTGGTTAAATTGATGTAGTTCACTTCACCATTACTGCGGTGCGGATCGTTGATGGAAAATGTTCTGATAGAGTTTAGGTTTAGTATAGAATTTTCTAGGTTGCTGAAAAGCATGGCAAAAGGCACTAAATACCTCTGTGAATGTTTTGTTCTTAGCATCCTGCATCCTTAGTGCTTCTTCGTACGAATGGCACGAGGAGGAAGCGCTATAACCATCCAAAATGTCTCCTTTTCGGAGCCATTTTTTTTGTTTTGTGGATGGAGTTCCTGGCTTTGTAAAGTTTACTCATTGGAGAGGAATCAATTCCTTGAGATCTTTTTATTTTTTTAAGAGATTACAGTGGTGTTGCTAGGCAGGCAACAACAGCCAACAGGTGGCCTGGCCCTGAATGGTGTGATGTAGACTCTGCCCATTGGCTGGACCATCCCATTAACTTCACATGCTTTGATGAGCCTTGATTCCACTGCATAATCTAGGCTGTCTAATGTGGTCGTGCTGCCCATTTCCCACAAAACTATTCATCAACATAATTTTCACACAGGAAAGTTTAGCTTGTCTTCCTTATTAAGAAAAATAAGTTTATATTTCTGGTAAATCAAGTGAGAATTAGTTCATGTCTGTTGTTAATTAATTCTTCAGAATTTGCCTTGTTTCATTGGGAATCATTATGGCCGAACTACAGCCAATATTTTAGGAGTTGACACTCAATGTTAGATAAGGTAATTCATAACAGTTACTGTTTGTTTGGTTGCTATGGTTGACTGTGAGATTCACATTATAATGACAAAATTAAATTATGTCCCTAATTTGCAATTTTAAAGATGGTTGAACTTGAACATGATGATTGTGCTAGTGGAGAATTGGCACTTCACCATGAGAGGTTCATTCAGATTGAGGATTTCTTCATTTAACCACTGCCTGTAGTTCTCTCAATATGGGGTGTCCATTGCTGGAATAGTTGTTGAATGTTGATGAATGCAACAATCATTTCACTTTGTGAACAGATAGAAGGGAAGACTGTAAAGGCACAGATATGGGATACAGCAGGCCAAGAAAGGTATCGTGCCATCACAAGTGCTTATTACAGGGGTGCTGTGGGTGCTCTCCTGGTATATGACATAACAAAGAGGCAAACATTTGACAATGTCCAGAGGTGGCTCCATGAACTTAGAGAGCATGCAGACTCCAATATTGTCATCATGATGGCTGGTAATAAGTCTGATCTGAGCCATTTAAGATCTGTTCAAGAGGATGATGGCCAGGCATTGGCTGAGAAAGAGGGTCTCTCCTTCCTTGAGACCTCTGCATTGGGAGCCCAGAATATTGAGAAGGCCTTCCAGACTATTCTTACAGAGATTTACCACATCATAAGCAAGAAGGCTCTTGCTGCTCAACAGGCAGCAGCTGCAGCTACTCCGACTCAAGGGACCACAATCAATGTAACTGATTCTACTGGAGGCTTTACAAAGAGAAATTGCTGTTCTACTTAGTACTTTTTAATGAGCCTCATTTGGCCCAAGATCAGGAGCTTCAACATGGTCCCCTTTGCATATCATTCTTTGACCTCTCTCTGACGTGTGATTTTTTTGGTGGTGGAATTTAGCATCGTTGCAAGGAACATGCTCTATTTAATTTAATGATAGCAACCTGTGTTATTTTGTGTATCTTCTCTTTCTCACTTTGTTTTCTTGGTTTTGAGTCTCTTAGCAAGCAAGCGAGATGAAGAAATTACATGCCTGTGAGACTTTGGTGCTCTTTTCTTTTTGTAACATTAGTTGATTCTGAAATAGTAATAAAGTTCATATGTAATATGCTCATCTTTGGATCTCATGGTAAAATTTTATCAATGGATTTTTCATATTATCTTAACCTGTGTTTAGGAATGGCTATTTATTATGTCATTGAGGCTTTGACTGAGCTGGTAATGCTCATATTTCTGCTAACTTAATTTAGTGGATAAGAACATGACACGAGGTTACTGCAAAAGCAAATGCTTTGACATGATAATGCTCTTTACATTATTATACATGCTAAACAGCTTCCAAAAAACAGTAAAGCGAATCGTGTAATTTCTACTGCTTGATTTTTATCAACGGGATAGTGCATAATATATTCAATGTAAAATAGGTTCATACGAATGGTATTTTAGTAGCAGAGAGACTGTTGGATTTGGTTCTATCTTCAGGTTTTGTTTATTGGAGGCTTGTTGATGTAATTCCTCCTGATTGACAGCAGCTTTTCCACTTTAGAGGAAATTGATGGGAGTTTGTGACTAGAGCCACAAATTTGGTTATTATCCTCTGTGAGTCTTGATATAATCCAATTAGATCAGAAATTATCTCATCTGTTGTTGTGCACTATCTCAGCTTTTAGACTCTGATTGAAGAGATTGAAACTGAGGTTTGAATGATTAAACTTTTAGTAATTACAGTACGTGCCTCTTGATATAGGTCATCTTTCAGGGATAATCACATCTAATCATAATGTTTGGTGGGAAAACAGTAGGATTCCATCCACGAAAAAAATGGACTGATAATACTGTCATTGACTAGTTGATCAACCATATACTTAATTAATTTTGTCCATTTCATGTGGAGTGTGGATAGACACACCTATGTTAGATCTCGTTTTGTATACTGTTGTGATTTCCTCATTATTATCATTATTATTCAGACTTTTTGATAAAGATTGATGATGCTCTGCATGACAATCCGAGCATGATAAAAATTCAGAATTTCATGGATGATAACTACTAGCATATCATGAAGTGATCAGAGGAGAGGAGAAAGAGAAGAGATTAAGAGAAGGTACACTGTGTTTCAGCAATATTCATGTAATGTAATCTTAACACCCAGCAAGAGAAACAATTTCAATATGGTGACAAAAGTCAGCGATAAAAGCGGCACTCGGAAAACAGTATTAATTAATTGGATAATGCTCTGACAATCAAAGCCGCATTCTTGATTGCATTATCACCACTCACACAATTCAATACAAAAAGTAAAATTTAGTGGTCAACTTCTTTGCTGAGTTAGTGGATAAAACACTATGAACTTAAAGATAGGAATCATTTAACTAACCCTTTTTTATGGTTTGTAAAATGAGGTTTATTTTTCTGGTTATGTGTGTCTGGCTGCTGCTGCTGCAACATTGTAGTGGAGTAGCATGATTACACCACTCCGTTGGACACGCTTATCACCACACCTATCAAGTCAAATGGATTGGGATTGAAATAGGGACACACTGTATTGTGGCAGTGTCGGCCATGGATAATATGCCCTTAGACTTAAGGATATAACCCAATTTTAACTATCAATTATCAAGTGTTAATGGGAGGAATGCTCTTATTGTAAAATGACTGATAAATAACCTGATAGATATGGATAATTCCGTGGAGTCTTCAATCTCCTCTCCTGCAATATCAATTGACTTTTTGAGAAAATGACTTGATTGGTGAAAGAAACCAATACTTATCACTTATGTTTACTTTAATGTTGTTTGTGTGAACCAGTGTAGAGAGTCGGCATCCGACGTAGACAGTGCAGAAGAGATATGTTGTGAGAGTGCATGGTTAAGTTCACATGGTTAATGTAACCAAGAACCAATTTATCAGAAAAACAGCTGCCCTGTTCTTTCCAATGTTGAAACTATGCAACTAGAGAAGAGAAAAATTATAATTGGTCCCTGTTATGTCTGTGATGAAATTTGTTGCTAGCTGCATGTTATTCAAATACTTCTGAATGATTTCAGATTAAGGTAAACAATTACTACCTTAATTAGTTTATGCTAGCTGCATGTTATTCAGATACTTCTGAATGATTTCAGCTTAAGGTAAACAATTACTACCTTAATTGGTTTATGGCGGACACACGGAAATTCTTTTAACCATTTGTTATACACCAAGAAGAAATTCTTTTGCATTAGTTTCTTTTATTTAAATGATTTCTTTTATTGTAAAAGTGTTTTTGTAAAACAAACCATCCATATTTACCTTTTAGAAGGAGTATTAGCAGAGATAACTCTCATTCCTGTCATAGCAAATCCCAAACGTATCTGGGATTGTCATCCTCATTTGGCAACTGACAATTAATGAATTGAGAGATGTATATTAATTTCTATCAAGTGAAAATTGTCAGGTGAACTAATTTTGGTTAGCAAATTAAGATATGCTTTGATTCTACAAGCCTGAGTGCAGCATAGCTTTTGAAAGCCAGTCAAAAGTGTAACTCATCACTCACCTTTGTTTGGATTCTATTCTCATCTCTATTCAACACTAATCACAGCCCAATGTTGAAAAGTAAAGCTAACAATTCCATGCTCCTCTTCATTGATAATGAAATGCATGGATACGGATCAAAGAGATTGCCACCCTCTTTCTCACCAAGAAAATAAATAAATATCAAAATCAATAAATAAATGAATAAAGAGGAGTCACTTCCAATGGACATTATATAACAAGCCACAAGGTCCCCTCTCAACTCACAACCTTTGAGAGCTAAGATTTGTCACTTTGGTGCTTGCTTAGTTTTTCTTCTTCCTAGGAGAAGCGTATCTGTATATGGCAACTCCTATGCATTCTAAAGAACCTGCACCAGTGTTTAACACTGAAATATCAGAGGAAATGCAAGATGACAATGAGAAGTGGGTGCTTGATTCCTCTGTTGATAATAAAGGAAATGTTCCTCTAAGGGCATCTACTGGAGCTTGGAAAGCAGCTCTCTTCATAATAGGTAATCCTCCTGCTTCACATATATATACATATATATATATCCATTATCATTTAATTAGCTTCATAGCATAACATGTTATAGACTCAAATTATGTCTCCATAAGCATATTTTATTTATGATTATTATTACTTGATACGTATATATGTATATTCAAGTTTGACAACTCATGCAGTTTGGAATTGTTATGTGTATGCATGCAGCCATAGAGTTTGGGGAGAGACTCAGCTTCTTTGGAATATCCACAAACTTGATGATGTATCTGACAAAAGTCTTACATGAAGAGCTTAAGACTGCAGCTAAGACTGTGAACTACTGGTCTGGAGTGACAACCATGTTGCCCCTCCTTGGCGGATTCATTGCTGATGCCTACCTGGGGAGGTTCTCCACTATTCTCTTCTCAGTTTTCATCTATACTGCGGTTAGTACTTCATTTCCTTCTTAATTCTCACATATATATCCTTATGATCAATTTATTCACAACTCAGTAAACAGTAATTCATCTAAACTGCGGTTATTACTTCATTGTACTCATCCATCAAACGGTTATTCATATCTCCTTATCCTTCATATAACCATAGGCCCATAGCATCAGATTCGGTAGTTAACAAATGAACACTAAATTCATGGAAATTTTAATGATCATCATTTTGTCCTTTTACGGACGAGAACAAGTGTAGGATTGGACTGGGGCACCTAATTCCAAATGAATGAGATCTCTAATAAGATATTCTCATGGATTTCAACCACACCTTTTGTTGTCATACACTTTCACTGCGGGCATTACATAAAGTATGCACTTACCGATCTGCTTTTGGTGCTGAACTTGTGTTCGATGGATACGATGGCATGCATGCCATGTGTGGGCCATGGCAAATTCCTTAATATGTTTGTTTGTTTTTTTTTTATTTTCTAATAAATATTTTTCATGATTTCAATTGTAGGGACTAGGCCTATTGATCCTGTCCCAACTAGCACCAGCCTTGAAGCCTTGCACCGATATTGACGGCCCCTGCCATGGATCACTAAGACTACATAAGATAGTCTTCTTCGTAGCATTATACTTGATCTCCATTGGTACAGGGGGCCACAGGCCATCACTGGAAAGCTTCGGAGCTGACCAATTTGATGATGACCATCCTCATGAGAAGATGAAGAAGATGTCTTACTTCAACTGGTGGAATTTTGGCTTGTGCTCTGGCTTGATGCTTGGTGTAACTGTTATTGTGTACATTGAAGATAACATCAGCTTCTGGGTGTCTTACGTTGTGCTGTGTGTTATTATGGGCATAGCTCTGTCCATCTTTTTGTTAGGAAGACCATTCTACAGGTACAGAGTTCCGCAAGGCAGCACTTTGACACCCATCATGAGAACTTTTGTTGCAGCAGTGAGAAAGAGGCACCTGCCTTATCCTGCTAACACACAGGAGCTGTATGAGGTCTCAAATTCATTCTCTGAGAAGAGACTCTTGTCCCATACCAACCAGTTCAGGTTCCTGGACAAAGCTGCCATCATTGAGCACACAAACAATGAGAAGCACATGAATCCGTGGAGACTAGCCACAGTGACTCAGGTGGAGGAGTTGAAACTGATCATAAACATAATCCCTATATGGCTGGCCACCATTCCCTTCGGCATAAGTATCGCACAGTCAACCACCTTCTTTCTCAAGCAATGCGCTGTTATGGACAGAAGACTCACTAGCAGCTTTGAGATACCTCCAGCCTCTGTTTTCTCTCTTGGTGCCATTGGTATGATCATCTGTGTCACTCTGTATGATAGAATTCTGGTACCTTTCTTTAGAAGATTAACTGGTAATGAGCGTGGTATAAGCGTTCTCCAAAGGATAGGTGTTGGCATTGCTATGGTTGTCATCGCCATGGTCATTGCGGCCATTGTAGAAGCAAAGAGGCTGAGCATTGCCCATGAGGATGAAAGCAAGGTGGTTCCCATGAGTGTGTTCTGGTTGGTGCCTCAGTTTGTGATACTTGGCTTTGGTGATGGTTTCTCACTGGTGGGGTTGCAGGAGTACTTTTATGATCAGGTGCCTGACAGCATGAGGAGCTTGGGAATAGCCTTCTATTTGAGTGTCATTGGTGCAGCTAACTTCTTGAGCAGCCTCCTTATTACTGTGGTTGATTATGTGACTCGGAGAGGAGGAGGTACAAGTTGGTTTGCAAAGGACTTGAACAAGAGCCGGTTAGATAAGTTCTTCTGGTTGCTTGCTGCCATGGATGCTGTCAATGTTGTCATCTATATCTTGGTTGCAAGGAGGCACTCTTACAAGAGTGTGCAGAGCAGGGTGGGCATTGCCAACTCCTCTGATGGTGATGATGAGGATGTACCCAGTAGAGTCTAGAGATTAACTGTTGAGTTAAAAATTATTAATTATGTCATCGTATTTGTCTTAATTTGCCTTCCTCATTAATAATATTTATGTTGTACAAGTATTTAAATCTGATTAGAAATAAGACTCCACGTGTTATGCCCCTACACATTTCTGCATCATGTGTGTGTCGCTTTACTAATCAAATGAATGAATTACAATTAACGCAAAAACCATGATTGTTATCTGTTACTGAAGGAAACCATCACTATTGACTATTGATTATTGATTATTGATTATTGATTAGATCATCATGAAGTTAGGATACAAGATAGTGAGAGGAATGAACTTATACATGCATAATTATTGTAGGTATAGCAAATACATAGGTTATCCACTTTGACTTGTTTTTTTGTCAGAAAACGAAAAAACAAATGCAGGCATATATTTCAAAGAAGAGGGCCTTGCTGTTATGGCCTATGGGTTGCAGAAGCAGAAGCATCATAATTAAGTGAAGAGAACATCTCAAGCACAGAGTTCATCATTGGACTTTTACTAGCCTCCTCCTCCAAGCAAGAAATTGCTATCCTCATCATCACTGCAGCTTGCGTGTAGTTGAACTGGCCGTTCAGTCTCTTATCAACAATCCCATTAATCAATGTGTCTGATCATCCCTTGACAAGTTTCCCTTTCAACATCCTAAGCAAACCAAACAGCTCCAACTCCTCTTCTGCAGGCTCCTTATCCACCTTGCAGCTGTTAAATGACACCCTTGTTCCCATCAACAACTCCAAAAGCACAATTCCATAGCTATATACATCAACCTTTGCAGTGATGAGAAGACAAGTAGCCCATTCAGGAGCAATGTATCCCCTGGTACCTCGAATCCTTGAAACCACTGAAGGAATTCCAGCTCTCTTCACCAGCTTCGCCAACCCAAAATCCGTAAGCTTAGGCTCGAAATCACTGTCCAGGAGTATGTTCTCGGGTTTCACATCACAATGTATTACCCACTCAAGACACTCGTGGTGGAGATAAGCCAATCCTTTGGCCACCCCTACTGCGATCCGAAACCTTTTCCTCCATTCAAGCAAGGTAGTTTTACCAGAGTTGTGCTCAGACTCAGAGAACAGATGCTTGTCCAGTGAACCGTTTTCCATGTACTCTGACACCAAGAACCTGCGTGAACCTTCAGAACAGAACCCCCAGATCCTAACAAGATTCATGTGATATATTCCAGCAATCACACTCACTTCAGCCCAGAAATCTTTTGCTTGGATAACATTATACCCAAGAATGATAGACCCAAATCGGTTTCGGATTTTCGACCCATTTCTCTTTGTAACGTGAACTTTAAGATTATCTCTAAGCTCTTGGCTAATCGTTTGAAGCTTGTTCTCCCTAATTTGATTGGTCGAGAGCAAGCTGGATTCGTTTCTGGCCGGTGCTCGTTCGATAACATTATTGTTGTTCAAGAGATCGTTCATTCTTTAGAAACTGATTCTAAAAACCCCCTAGGATGATTATTAAACTTGATATTGAAAAAAAAGTGTACGACACTGTTAATTGGAGTGCAATTCTTGTTGTTCTTGTCCGTATGAACTTCCCTGCGCTTTGGATTTCTTGGATTTCTACTTGTTTGCAATCATGTTCTTTCTCTCTTCTTATCAATGGTCGCTCTTCCCCTTGGTTCTCCTCGTCCAAGGGAGTTCGTCAAGGAGATCATATTTCCTCGTATTTATTTATTATGGTTTCTCAAGTTCTTACCTCTTTGTTCAATTCCGGTCTTTCTAATGGTTCTATTCCCGGTTTTTGTTAAAATCTTCATTCTAATTTCAACCATCTTATGTACGCCGACGATCTAATTGTTGTTACCCAAGCCTCTAGACGCGTCGCCAGGAGTATCAATTTGTGTCTTAACATTTATGGCTCTTTTTCCAGTCAACGTGCTAATTTTTCCAAGTCCCAAATCTTTTTTCCTTCCTGGTGTAACAAACATGTGTCTTCTCGCATCTGTTCCATCTTAAACCTATCTCAAGCTTCCTTCCCTTTTAAATACCTTGGGATTATCATTTCACCCAAACGTCCTACCGCTTCCACTTTTAATCCCTTGGTTGACAAAATCCGACATCAATGCAATCACTGGAGTAATTTTAACCTTTCCTTCGTTGCGAAAGCCACCTTAATTAACTCCTCTCTGCTTTCCATTCCCATTTACTTCCTTTCTGTATATTCTATTCCTGAGGGGGTCATCTCTGTGATTACCAAAGTTGTTAGGAAGTTCTATTGGAGCAGGAATAGCAATGGAACGAGCATCCACAATGTGAATTGGAATATCATGTGTGAAGGTAAGCCTGAGGGGGGTTTAGGGATCTGCAACCTTTCTCTTGTCAAATTTTCTCTTTTGGCCAAACATGTTTTCGGCTATTTAAATATGGAGGATAAGATTTGGGTTGACATTGCGAGGTTCAAATATGGTCATGTGAACTTTTGGAGCAACTCCGCTCCCGCGAAGTGTTCGTGGTTTTTTCGAAGTCTTTTTAACGTTGCTGTTCACATCAAATCCTGTTGTCGCATTACTTCGATTAATCCCTCTCTCACCTCCTTTTTCTGGGACCCTTGGATTTTCAACACTCCGATTGCTGTCAAACCGACTTTTTTTAACATGAGCTTGCTTGATTTCAATATTACTATTTATGATGTTATCGTTGGGGAACGTTGGTGTGAGGCCGCGATTGCACCATGTGTTTGGTCCTAATTTGAATTCGCAAAGTTTGAGCTCTGTCTCTATTGATTCTGTTTCTCTTAATCATTGGGCATGGTCTCCCCCAACTAAGCAGCATAAAATTTCTTCATCTGTCTATGCACATCTTAATCACAGAGTGCATCAGGTGGATCCTTGGCACGGCTGGAGATTAATCTGGAAACTATATATTGCCCCCATAAGCAAACATTTTATCTGGACACTCTTTTCATGGCCGATTGTCTACTTCTAACTTTCTATCTTATTTGAATCTTGGCCCTGACATCCCTTGCCGGCTGTGCGGCCTCTCCTCTGAAACTATCGATCACTTATTTTGTCATTGTCCCAAAGCCAAGCAGGTCTGGTCATACCTCAATCGAAAACAAGCACTTACATTCATTTCCCGCATGGCTTTGGTTCTGGTCTCTGGCTTACTGAGGGAGGTTTCTCAACTCACATTATTTCTGTTATCTCCGCAACCGCTTGGATGATTTGGAAATCCCGTTGTGATGTTATCTTCCGCAATGCTCGTTTTAATGTCCCCATTGTTGTTTGTAGAGCGATTGCACATGTGCAGGAGTACGTTGATTGCGGGGGAAGCCTGTTTGGACAAAAGCTCATTCTGAACAATATCCCAATGTCTGATGACTTCATTTTGTTCACTTACTCTTGTGTTCAGCAAGCCTCTGAGGTATGTTCTGCTGGTTTCTTTATCACCAATACTAACTACGTTATACAATCTGCAGGCTGTTTCTCTTTCACGGTGAATGATTCATCTCTGGATGATCTCTCCGCCATCACTGCTGCTCTTCATTCAGCTCTCGATCATGGATTTCACATCAAGCATATATTTGTTCAGTCTCCCACAATCGCCTCTACTATCTTTACTCCTGAGCCGGTCATCACTTGGCGATTCCGCTCGCAACTTGATGCCATTAGAAACCTTCTGAACGTCCACGACTCCCCACGCATTCACTGCATACCTCGGCAATGGATGATGCCTGCTGTTCACTTAGCCTCATTCGGTCTCAACTTCTCCACGTTAAATCTTTTTCTTTTCGGCCGCGATCTTCCTCGCTGGATCATGAATGTCTTCATTGCGGATGGGTTCCTCTTCTAGTTGGATTCTGACTTCTTGTTTTGTGCTGCCGGTATTTTAATTTTGTAATCCTTCTCAGTGCTCTGTATTTCTTTCTTGCTGTATTTCATTAGTTGTATTTCTAACTTCTCCACTGCTACAATTCTCGTGTCTTCTAGCATTCCTTTGTGCACAGTCCTTGATCCTCCTCTTTCAAGTTTATCCTTGAAGTTTCCTGTAGCCATTTTTAGCTCGCTATATGTGAACCTCTTGAATTGCTTGGCAATCAGCTTATACCCTTCCTCAATTGGTGTTGGCTTCCTCTTCCTCTTGGATATGAACCACCATCCAAATGCAATGAACAAGACTTCAATCGCACCAAATGCAAATGCAAACCAGTAGAAATATGGCCATTTTGTCCTACCACCACTAACTCTAAAATAACCAGTTCTGACAACATTAGGATTACAGACCAGTTCATGCTTATCTTGGCCAGTTGGTCTGGAGAAAGCAGAGGAGTTGATGACATAGAGTGGGACTTTAACATACATGTTGGCCGGATGGCTCGGATCACTTCTACCGTTGAAGAGTTCATTCTTGATGTAACAGCTGCCACTGCCCATCCAATATTCAAAAGCTACACAGGAGCAAGTCAGTAGACATGTTTCCTTGCAAGCATCGAATGAAACTGAATCATTAGAAATGATGTCGTACCCCCAGAAATTAGTCTTGTGAAGCTCCAGAAATGTCAATGGTTGAGAATTCCCACAGTTGATGTTGAACTTGGGCTTGCAACCTTTACTCCAATCACCGGGGTCCTCCATTTCATAAGCCAAAGGACATGTACACAGGGCTTTCAGAGTGCCAGGAACACAAATACCATTCTTGCCACACAGTCCATCAGCTAGACATAGATTTGGAAAAGCAAGCCATGAAACCGACCACAAACCTGTGGACTCATTCAGACTATACAGTCTGAGATTACCATCATAATCCATAGTTAATCTTCTTCGAATCCTTTTACCAGCATCAGAAGCAATGAACACAAGCCCATCAGTTGCTATAAATGTACCATTCACATCAAGAACTCCATGTCTGCTGCTATTGTAGATACTGATCCTCTAACCATGCTTGACACTAGCCTCTTGTTTTTGGTGATGGGCTGTGAGGGAAGAAGCGTGTCAGTAGGTGAATCAAAGCTTTGCCACAGGATACCACCCTTGTCGTCCTCAACTACAAGATTCCCAGTGTCAAGAAGCTGAACTTGGTGGGCTTCTGTTGAGCTGGTGTTGGTGTTCCATAAGACCGTGCCATCAATATCAGTTAGCACCAAGACCCCTGTCCTTCTGCAAAGTCATACTAGAGTAATGACCGTTCACTGGGGTGTCACGGTTGGCCGTCCAGACAATGGTCTTGTCGGCGGAGTTGGAGAACCAGATGGAGAGGGTGTAGGCATTGACTCCGACTCTATAGAAACCACATGAGAAAGTTTTGTCTGGTGACATTAAGATGTCTGCTTCTTGCTCTACTGAAAGAGAAGACCCTCTTGAGAGAAAATATGGAGGTGCTGGAGAAACAAAAGAGGCAAGCAAGGAGAAGAGAATGGAAATTGAAAGAGGAGATGAAGAATTCCCCATTCCCTGCTTCAAACTTGACAAGTAGAAGGATTTTTGTTTCATTTATAAACGATGGCAAAACAGAACGTACTCGGCCGCCTTCAGTGTCATCTTTGATTTATATTTCTTAGAAAAACTGATTCTACTTTGAACTGGTAAACCAACTTGTAAAAGAGAATCATTAATTTCAGTATCATCGGAGTCCATGCAGCAAGATTAGTGGAAGGCTCTAAAAAAACTAATAATAGAATTTCATTCTCGATTTCAAAATGTGTAAGCCCAAGACTAAGTATCACGTCCAAGTCAGCTAAACTCTTAGGAGTGTTTACAATGATTAATTGATAATAGAAGTCCTGTTTTTGTGTTTGATCAACTGGATATAATTTATTCAGTCCAAAGTAAGACCAACAACCTAGGCTAATACTTTGATTGAAATATACAGAAGAACATATTCTGTTGCTTTCTATTCAAATAAGCACTCTTCATTCATTGGCTTATTTTGTTCTTCTTAGCAACATTCAACAGATTCTACAAACCCAACCAATTTGGTCTAATTGAAGGAGTGGCAAAGAAGAATGGCACTAGTAGCGCTTGAAAAGGAGATTGACAAAAATATTTGTAAGTGTCAAAAGTAGAATTCTACATGTTGATTAGTGCAAGTGCTCAATCACCAGTAAATGTTTAACATTAATCATGATATCACAAAGGTTACAATTTACAATAAACAAACTAAAGAGGACACTATAAACACAAAATAAGAACTGATTGTGATGTAACTGTAAAGAAATAAGAACTGGCACCTCTTGTTGAAAGCTCAATATCTGAAGATTGGAAAATGCTGAATTTGAAGAAAGTGACAGGTGTGCTATGCTGCTACTTGTGATTCTATATCCAATGAATAAAAAAAGTGAAAGAAGCAGGCACTAACAAACTGGATTGATTCATTCTGGATACATGACAGAATAAGAATGTTCACCATGAGAAGTTGATTCATCATCAAGAGAGATGAGCATCTGCGCTACGGAATCCATGGTTGGGCGGTTGCTTCTATTCTCTTCCAAGCATGAGATTGCTATCTCTACCATGACTGTTGCTTTCCTGTGGTTAAACTGACCAATCAGCCTAGCATCAACAAAATCATCAATCCATGAATCCTCTGTGCCTCCCAGTTTTCCCTTCAACATCCTCACCAATCCAAATAGCTCTAACTCTAATTCTTCTTCTTGTACTTGTTCCTCTTCTCTATCCTCTCCTTCCATCTTCCAATCAGAGGCTCTGCTTCCCATCAAAAGCTCCAAAAGCACAACTCCATAGCTGTAAACATCAACCTTGGCAGTGATGGGAAGATTCAAAGCCCATTCAGGAGCCATATAACCTCTTGAACCTCTAACCTTTGAGATTTTGGAATGAGCTCCACCTCTGTCAGCCAGCTTGGCCAATCCAAAATCTGTGATCTTTGGCTCAAAATCACAGTCCAAGAGAATTTTCTCTGGTTTTACATCACAATGGATAACCCACTCAAGGCACTCATGGTGGAGATAAGCCAACCCTTTTGCAACTCCCAATGCTATCTGAAACCTCTCCTTCCATCCAAGAAAGCCGGCAGAGCTGTGACCACCACCAAACAGATGCTTGTCCAATGAACCATTTTCCATGAATTCAGACACCAGGAACCTGTGTGAACGTTCAGAGCAGAATCCCCAAATCCTAACAAGATTCTTGTGATTTATTCTGGCAATCACGCTAACTTCAGCCCAGAAAGCTTCATTTGGAATAATGTCGTCTAACTTCTCCACTGCTACAACTCTCTCATCTTCCAGCACTCCGCTGTACACAGCTCGTGAACCTTCTCTTTCAACTTTATTTTTGAAGTTTCCTGTTGCTTTTTTCAGCTCTTTATAAGTGAACCTCTTGAATTGCCTTGCAATCAGTTTATACCCTGCTTCGATTGATGTTGGCTTGGTTTCCTTCTTTGATGCAAACCACCATCCAAACACAATGAAGAAAATTTCAATCAACCCAAATGCTGATATGAACCAGTAGAAATAAATCCATTTTGTCCTACTGCTTGTGATCTCCACATACTTGGGAGCAGCAACTGTCGCCCCAGTAGCATTACAGATGGGCTCATGAACTTGGAGAACGTACATGTCAGATGTGTCAAAATTCAAAGGGAGTTTCAAGTATAAGCTGCCAGGAAAATCTGGAGCAGTTCTCCCATTGAACAATGCAGACTTGGTGTAACAGTCACCGCTGCCCATCTTGTATGAAACAGCCACACAAGAGCAATCCTTTTGGCAAAGTTCCAGGCAGGAAACCAATGGTCCTGATGAAGTGTGATTAATGTCGAACCCCCAAAAAAATCAGTTTTCTTAAGCTCAACAAATCTCAACTGCTGAGAATCTTCACAGCTGATGTTAAACTTGGGTTTGCAACCTTCACTCCAATCACTGAGAGCACACACTTCATAAGCAAAGGGACATGCACACATGGGTTTCTGAGTATTATAAACACAAATACCATTCCTACCGCACAACCCATGCACATCACATAGATTGGGAAGAGCTTCCCATGAAATTGACCACAAGCCTGTTGAATTGTTGAGACTATAAAGTCTGAGATTGCCATCATAATCCAAAGTCAGTCTTCTCTTGATCGCTGCACCCATATCAGAAGCACTGAATGATAATCTATCACTTGATTGAAATGTTCCACTCTCATCAAGGACACCATATCTGCTGCTATTATAGTTGTACCTTCCACTTTGCCATATATTGTAATCAGGATTAGGCCAGTAAATACTAGACACCTGAGGACCATCATACATGAGCTTTATAACATTATCGTTGTCAAAATAAAAACTATAATAGCCAGAAGAGACTGATCCTCCAGGCATGCTTGATATCAGCTTCTTGCTCTTGGTGATGGGCTGTGTGGGGAGGAGGGTGTCAGTTGGTGAATCAAAGCTTTGCCAGAGAACGTTACCTTGGGGATCCTTGATGACAAGATTCCCAGTGTCCAAGAGCTGAGCTTGGTCAGCTTGGGTTGAGCTGGTGTTGGTGCTCCACACAACAGTGTCATCGACATCAGTGAGCACCAAAGCCCCGTCCTTGCGCAACGTGACACTGGATCCCAACCCATTCACGGGATGGTCCCGGTTAGCCGTCCAGGCGATGGTCTTGTTGTCAGAGTTTGAGAACCAGATGGAGAGGACGTAGGCGTTGTTGCCAATTCTATGAAACCCAAACGTGAAGGATTCATCCGGTGAGACTAGTATGTCTGAATCTTCTTCTACTGACAGAGACGACCCCTTCCAGAGAGAACTCTGGGGAGATGGTGATGCAAAAGGGATAAATAAGAAGGTGATGGCGAGGAAGAGGATGATGCTTAGACCAGCCGGCGAGTTCTCCATCAGAATGAGAGAGAGCGAGAGAGAGAGAGAGAGAGAGAAAGGCACAGGCAAGAACTAGCGTTCGCTTCTAGATGCTCTCTCTTCTCGTGGTCGTGGTTTCTGTTACTAAAGCTTATGTTATGAATATCAATACCTTCAATAAGTCTTGTCAAAATAAAAAAAAATAAAAAAAAATTGATATTTGCAAGGACTCAAAGACCCTGCCGTCAAAGAATGGGCCACTGCAAAAGTAAAAAAACCGGACTGGCCTTGTGAGCCCCACCCTTTAAATTAGATCCTAGCCGTCAATGCAAGTTTTTCAATCAGAGCCATTGATTTATAAGATTTTAAAACCCTTGCTCTTATTCTTACGGTTACCAAATATCACAATCTGATTGCAGCTTCACCGCCACGACCTCTTATAAAAAAAAACCCTAGCACTCTTTTCCTTTACTTCATGGTGGTGCCGGCGGCAAAGACGAGTGGATCTTCTTATCGATAGTTGTTTTGCTTCTTTCAAGGTAGGATCTTTGAGCTTGTTGCATAATTAATGATTATTATTGATGCCGGTTGGCTCTAGATTTATTTTTTTCTGAAACCCTAAAATTTGTTCCTATTTGTGATTCACCTTTAAAATTTATATTTAGACCTTGAGTTTCTAGGGTTTGTTCCCAATTTGTAGTTTGAAGGAGTTTTGTTTCACTTTTGATGTGTGCACCTAATCATACTCTTAGGATCTTGATCATGATGTTTTTATGGATTAAATCATGTCTCAAGGATGAGATCTTGCAAGATATGTTTGATGTAATGTGAAGTATAGTTGATTGAAATACAATCTTTCGCCTTGTGAAAGGAATTGTTAACTGTTTTAGTTTGAGAGGTTTCAGATTTTCGTTTTTAACTACCTCTCCGATTTTAGGGATTTTAGAGGAAGAATTTGGAGGAGAGTAAAATATAAAAGTTGTAGATTTTTATGTTATCTAAATAATTGCAAAATTTCAGATTTTATGCATCTGTAGTTTGTGAGATATAGCCTCATTAGTATAATTGTCTCGGATGATATTTCTGTGCAGAACTTGAAGAATAATAAAAAAAGTCGCGTTGTCTGATTGTCAGTAAAATTTCATTAAGTTTGGAGTTGTAGGTTAAGAGATATGCATATTTTAAAAGTATATGTCTGAATTATAATTTTGCAGAAATAGTTAGAGATTCAATTGAATGTTATAAATTGAGTAGTACTCTAAATTATATGAATTTCGGATATGTCATAGTGTTAGATGTCTTTTATTCCCAGAATTTTGAAATTTGTGATTTGGAAAACTGTAAGTGAAGTTATGAGGGTTTTAATACTCACTGATCATGTTGGAATTATTGGTATGGCTTTTAGAGTGGGTAATTGCTATTATACCCTCACAGTAATCAATATTAGAGAGTGTAGAATAATAGCTTGAACTTTTTTGCATTTGTACCCTTTTGAAAATCTTTTTAATATACTATTGTTTGTTAGCCTCGATTTTGCTATTGAAAACTAATAGGGTCTCTTCCCAAATATAGGATATGCCAAAGGTGTAAGGTTTGAGAGTATTTTTGGGCGTTCATCAGGTAAGTATCCCACATATAAATCCTATTATATGTATATACCTGAAAAATTCTAGTTTTCTAAACTTTTGAAATTTTAAGAAAGATACTGATTATTTTAATTTTTTTATATTTTCAATTATTTATTTATTTATTAATTATTATTTTCAAAATTACTTTCAATTATTTGAAATTTCAAGTTAGTGATATTTTATTTTGGACTACAATTATCAGAAAGGTTTGGTTTGAACATCAGATCATTTAATTTCTAAAGTTTTAGACAGCTTATCTAAATACGTATTATTTAAATTCTGAATTGCAGATATTTTAGTTAATTTCGATTAATTAATGTTAATATTGTTTTTAAAAATTATTTGTTCATGTTTGGATTAAAATAACGGGTTTATTTTTGCTATGATAAAAATGGGATCATGCATTGCTAAAAATTTTTGTTTGGCAAATTACTCGTATTTTTGCCCAATCTGGATTTTTGATTGTTTATTGTTTTGTGAACATAAAGTATTTTGACATAGAAACTAGTCCCCAATTAACTTTGCAATAACCCTGCCACTGGGGTTAAACACTGACCGTGTCGACACGTATATTGTTCTAGAAACTATAGTTTCCCACCGCTTTCCGTCGGTAAAGAATAACGACCTCTGATAATTTTGGCCGGGGTCACCGAGGGTAAAAATATGACTTTTGTTAAATTTTGTCTCGGATCACCGAGGGTAAACATATGAATTTTGTGATTTTGTTTTAGCAATAGTTGTTTGGGGACCTATATGCTCAGTTTTGACATCTTTGTTTACTTGAAATAATTCTGATTTCCGATTTTCTCATTTTGATAAATTATGATTTTGTGTAAATGATCCCAATATTTTTAGTGGGTGCTTACTGGGCTGTCAAGCTCATAAATTTTGTTAATATTTTTTTTTCAGATTAGGAGTAGAGGTCAGTGGCAGATAGCTTAGCAAGGATCGTTGGACCATCGCCGTTAAGTCCCGATTGTTGTGGGCCTAGGTTTTACTTGAATAAGTTTATATTTTTTTTTGCAATCCACTGAGTTTGATTTTTGTTCTGTTTTGGATCAGGATTTGAGGCCTTGTATGCCTACTTGGTTTCGGCCTTGTAGGTGTACGGCCGTTTGTCGGCGTCCCGGGTCCATAAAGCTAGGTTCTGAGTTCAGGGCGTGACAGGCCTTTCTCGGTCAAAAACATGAGGAACAGGGGAAACATGGGATGGGTTCCTACGGTGTCTTTAGACCCAGAAATTAAAGGCAAATAAACGTGACTATCCGTTTTTCTTCAGTTCTACAAGGCACAAGCCATTTGAGTTCTCACCGTTCATTGCTAGGATAATAAGCAGTATTTGCGGCAATCATGTCATCATTGTGTTCTTTAGTTTTCTCACCACTAATTCTGATAAAACGACACTCAACATGCTAAACAGATTAACCCCCAAATCGCGTTCTATGTGTTACATATAAAAGATAATCCAAGGATTATCACCTTAAAATCACTTTCTATTTGTTTGTCATAGGTGGGGGTTTTTTTTTCCACCAATGCTGGATTTATCCACTTGAGTAAAAATTAAAGAAATAGACATTGGATGAAGGAACTCAGTCGCAAGGATTGAATTGTTACAAATTGGTCATTTTTTAAGTAATCTCAGCACATCCCCCACGAGATGCAAGGAGCCAGTCACCAAGACCTGGTAGAAATAAAAAGAATTATTAACAATATCAGGAGGATGATCTCTAACTCTGCGAATCATGGCCAGAAATATGTCATTATTATTGACTGCCGGTATTAAGTTATCTTGATGTGATAATAAGGGCCATTAAATCAATTCAAACTTATATTCACGTTGATTTTTAAGGGTTGAGCATTACCTGAAACCGAGTTGACCTGTTCGATTGTGCACTTTCCCTTAGCCACTTAATAGCTAATTGAAGTGAAGGAAAAACAGAACTATTCATTGTGTCCCTTGTATTACTCAGATCTGCATGCCTAATTTCCCGTGAGACCTTATCATTACCAACACCTGCAAAACAAGAGTAATCTCAAATTTGACATAATTGCTAATAAAATAAAGTTTGAGCAAAAAGAACAAGAATATTGTACAGAACCCCTCTTAAATTAAAATAAATGAGCTTGATAAAAGACATAAGCTAATTGTACCTTTGTCAGTTGTGAGGTTCTCCCATGCTCTCTGGAGGGTCAACTGCCATGACAGGTCAACATGCTGAGGGTCAGTGGGAGGGGTTGCATGTGAGCCAACCTTATTGAACACTGAATGGTTTGGAACAAAGAGTGCCTTATGAAAATACACACCTGAAAATAAGTTATGTAATAATGGTCATCTGGATCTCTATTAGAGCAATTCTAAGAAAGTAATATTTCCTAATGGACCATACCATTGCGGGCACAAGTGTTTATCAAAGGTGGAAGAAGCAGCTGTGGATCTCTCACTGACATGCAGTTGAAAAGAAGTATCTGCAACAAGTTCCCCAAATTTCAGAACCAAGTAATCCAAAAGTAGAATTTTGAAAAATGGTTGACAAGAAAATGCCTTTCTGGCAGCTTGCTCTTCCAAAGAATCTGATTGCTGATAATCATTTCTGGCAGTTTGTTCCCTGAAAGAACCTGATTGCTGAGAATCCTCTTTGACAGCATGAGAAAACCATGTCGCACATGTCTCCAAACTTTCTGGGCTATGTGCTCCATCTAAATAGAAAACTAGACATCCCTTGCTTAAGCTCTCATTTTGAAATTGTAAAAGAGGATCAGGGACAATCTGTGCACGCCCTTGTAAGGTAGCCATTGCGAGTCCTCTAACAAATTGCTCGGGTAGGCATGCCTGTTCATCACCGAGAGAGTCTAAAAACTATGAACTTAAATTACACATTTGATCACAGAAAAAAATAAAAAATTAAAGCATCTGAATGACAAACTGACAGTCTCATCAAGATTCATTCCTTCTGCATGTCCAGTTTTTTTAAGCCAAGTGCTTGACAGGGCTACAGCAAGGCCTGCATTTATATTTTGATGTTCACCATGAAGTCCAAGTTGCTGACCCTTCAGAAGTTCAATATTCATAGGTGACA
Source organism: Dioscorea cayenensis subsp. rotundata (assembly GCF_009730915.1). Classification (NCBI taxonomy): domain Eukaryota; kingdom Viridiplantae; phylum Streptophyta; class Magnoliopsida; order Dioscoreales; family Dioscoreaceae; genus Dioscorea; species Dioscorea cayenensis. Next base: position 31,420,697 of record NC_052477.1, read on the forward strand.
CTATTTGAAGAGAAATCTGCAGAAAGCAAGAAAAGTCAATTTGCCATTGGCTCCCACTTTTACTCAAATAACAACAACAAATAATTTATTCCAACTGGCCCTATTCAAAGCTTTATGTTACTTTTGCTAGTTACACCGCTTACATTTAGTTGAGAGGCTTTATCCTTGAGCACTGACATTGCTTCGTCTGGCTGAGGCACAGTATAGGCTGGAACTCCTCGCTGTGTTGCAGAAAAAGGGAATGAATATGACAGACTGAGGCCAGAATTAAAGTTTAGACATAAAGAAAAACATAGAAATAAAAAGAATGAACCTGCTTAAACAAAGTTAGTAAGTAAAACCTTGAAGATGCCAGCCTTTTCTCCAGCAATTTCCCCAAGTGTATTCCCTGTTCACTTGCACAAGTGGATTATCTTATATAATTTCACATCCACTTAACAAGCATAACCATGTGCCAATAGTGTAGTTTCCAATAAACACATCAGTTTTGAAAACTGGCCTGGAGCTAGAAAAGTTTTTACTCCTGGGATGGGCTATGTCATATATATGCTAGCTGCAGAGAATATACTATTTTTTCACCATTACAAGACAGTTATGGCATAAACCTTGAAGGTCAGTAGGAATGATGGCAAACATAGGAAAAGAAGAGACGAATGGAAAAAGAAGGCAAAAGAAAAGAAAATTCTATCATGCATTTTATTCCATTTTCTTATCTACCATTTTTTTGAGAACATATGTTCCTTCTATTTTTATACTTATATAGAGAGACAGTTGAGTGATCAGGAATATAGAAATGAGTATCTAAGCACACCAAAAGTTGTGGCTATAAAATCATGGAAGATGGTATATATGCCATGAGAAAATAATAGAGAAAAAGAAGACTAACCAAGGATCTCCATATGGTCATATCCTAAGGATGATATTCCACAAACAATAGGTGCCTCAACCTGAAAAGAATAACCAAGCCAATGTGAACTTTTAGAGCTCCAAAACAAATTCCTTTCATTGACATGATTAATTTCTGCCCACTAATAGATTCCCTTCATGGGAAGTGATCATAGATTAGGTAAGCTTCAACTTAAATAACAAAAATTTTGGACTATATTTCATGTAAAATTTATAGTTGTTTCTGACTGTTAAAAGTAGGTTCTGTAAGGTACTCACCACATTAGTTGCATCAAATTTTCCTCCTAAGCCAACCTCCAAGATTGCAACATCAACCTGTTCCAGAAAAATGTAGCATTAAATACCACACTGATGTTAGGCTCCCTTCTATTGTAGAATCCACTAAAACGGAATGTCATTTTAACAAATATTAAACGAGAAGATCCTAACTTCTTAGAATCTATTGCTGTGCAAACATGTGGCCAAAAGGAAGTTTGAAAACAATAACTGCCTGCAAACCTCACCTGTTCTGCAGTAAATATCTTGAACGCAAGCAACGCAAGAAACCTGAAATAGGTTGGCATTGGTACATCATCATTAGTTTTCTCCTGCAAATAAGAAAGAGTATTTCTCAAGATGCTATTTTCTGGTGTCTCCAAAAGTAAGGAACCATCTTTGTTCAAGCTAGATGTTTCATATAACAACAGTCTATGCCCAAGCACATCCATAAAAGCATAAGATGTTAGTCCAAATACTTGTTTAAGCTTTCATTGAGCATGAATATTAATTTGGCATGAAATTTCCAAAAACACATCAGTGCATATCAACTAGAGTTTTCACTCTTTTCTATCAATTGTTCTCGGATACATACTGAATCAAATGTCCATACCTGCAGTCTCTCCCAGCACCACCAGAAATACGCTAAGAACTTTTCTTCACAGATGTCCACTCTGATTTTACCAATATAGAGAGGAAACAAGTAGTAAAATCAGATTAGACACTAACACCATTAAGCCATACTAATGAGATGCACAACATATACCCATCCAATCTGAATCGTTCCCGGACATCAATTAGATGAGGCGAGGTGAAGAGCCCTGTCCTCAAGCCACAACTGAGAAGAATGGACTCTGTAAAAGCGCATGTCGATCCCTATACAAACAACATATGCATCCAAAACATTAACAGCGATCACACAAACAGTCAACAATCACAAGGTAAAGATTGCAAAATGATTTCAGATTCGGATAATTAGTAACAAGTACCTTGCCTTTGGTACCGGCGACATGAATGACCTTCAATTGGGAAAGAGATTCATCCAACTCCAGCATCTACAAATGGAATTACCCTATTTAACAAGAAATTTAATGAAGGATGTGAAGGATGTGAGGGTGAGGGGAGAGCAGCACCTTAAGATAGTCATAAAGGAGATCGAATTCATCACCCTTGTTGGTGCCATCAGCTCGGGTTCGTCTAGTGATGAGAGATGACAAGCAGTTCAAAGCCTCCTCGTACGCCATCGCAACGCTGCCACGGTCGAGAGATCCAACATCACCTGAAGAACAACATCGGAAAGGCATGAAAGGAAGACGACGGCAAGGTATAGGTATAGGTATAGGTATAGGGTGAAAAAAGAAGGCAAATACTTGCCTCCAGCCATGAATGGGCTCTGCACGGAGCTTGCGGGCAAGGAGGAGGACAGCAACCTTCGTCTGAAGACCAACGACCGATCGCCCAAGGACAAGGAGGGGAAAGGTATGGAGTTCGGCCTTGGGCTTGGGCTCGGGCTCGGGCTCGGGCTCACGCTTGTTTGCAGGAAAGGCCGAGCGAATGGATGGGCTATTGTGAGCTTGAGCATTTCCGCGCGGCTGCTAGTGCTATCAAAAAAACCAAGAAGAACCGGGATCGAATAATAGCCAAGTAGTACTCCTAAGTCCTAACCACTGTTATTCCCCGCCATGGTAAAAGTTAAGCGATTTTACATTTTTAGCCTCTTAATAATTGTTATATGTTTCTACTTTTAATTTGATGTGTAACTAAAAAAAAAACTTGAAAGAAGATTTATGAGCATATTATATATGTATTTTTTTAATATTTATTATTAATGGGCTAACTTCTCTCATGAATAGCAAAACCACTACCTCACTACAGCTACAGCTGATTTCTATACATTATTAGAAACTACTCTCAATGATAAGCTTTGTGATTTTTCGAGATTGTCTTTTGTCAAAGATAATTGAGGAAGTTGACGTTAAGACCTAGTGATGGATTTAAAAGAGAAAACTTCACTGTCAAATCGTTTTACATCTTCCTAAACAGCGGTGGTTGTAGAAATCCCTTGCACAAGTCCCTCTGGAAAGGAGATTGTCATCTTAAGATTAAAATTTTCTCTTGGTTAGTTTTAGAAAATAAAGTGCTAACTTTAGAAAAATCTAGCTAAAAAGAGTTGCAAATCGTATATCCACAACTACCTGTGTTCTATACTACACAGTAGTAGAGACTACGTGATATTTGTTCTTGGACTATACTTACACAGTTAGTGTAATGGAGCACTATCTGTCTTTTTTTAAATATCCCAAATGTATCAACCACCCTCGAGAAGGGTTAGTCCGCTTGGGTTGCTCACATAACCAATAGTTGTTGTGGCTTAGGAAATCTCCTCACTCCGTGTGATCTGGTAGAGTATTTGGATTGAACGAAACAATTGCATTTTCTCATGCATAACATCTTCTTATATTTTGACTTTATGTAAAATTGATCACATGCTATTTGCTCAGATAAATGCAACGGCAGATACTCACAAAGTCACCCTCGAGGAATCATTCCCAATGATAAAAAAAAAACTCTTGACTTTATGCGACGCCCTACTCCCTGCCCCCGAAGGACCAAGCATCTTGCCAAGTGATCCTACATGACGTTATCTCTGTAGTCACCATTTGGAGATCTTTTATTATTGGATCAGTGTTTTTGAGGTCTGCTCTTCTCACCGTTTCACCGTTTGTGTGCAACATTGAGTTGGGCTCTCAAATTATGATGGCCAGTCTGCTAAACGGCCCAGAAGATGGTAGCCCAGCACACACCTCAACGTGAGATGGGGGCTGCTGCCTTAAGGACACAGGCCTTTGGGACAAATAAAACAATAAAATAAAATAAATGAATAAACGAGAGCCTATCAAAAAGAATAGAATGATGTTGGCCAGACAAGCTAGTGGGAAGCCATTCTATCATTTTTTCCTTTGATTGATTGACATTTAACTATTGAGATATGGCACTTGAAGACTTGAAGTGGCAGTAGCATATTCTTTTTTCTAATTTTCATTTGTTATGATCTACTTCAAGTCATCAACCAACCATAACTATTTTTCTGTTATTTTATCAACAAAAGAAAACACTGCTCACAGCTGAAGGAATATAAGCAAGCGTCATCGTCGACATTGTGTGCACACTGTGCTTTCACTATCTAATTTGGTCCATGACCATGTCACAGCGTTTGCATCTTTTCGCCCATCAAATCACATCATTTTGTTGTGGGATTTCTCTTTCTTCTTTTGTTTATAAAAATATATATAATAATAAGCATTTGGATGACCCAATCCTGCAAGCAAAAGCAATCAACCAGAACCACTGGTACAAGTAAAACAGCTTCCTCACAGCTCAAGCTGTGATTTTGTGAATTTGAAGGACCGCCAATTAATGGAATCCTGCCAGAACTTGGGCGGGGGATGGCTTGCAGATTATGGCCTTGACGACGAGGTCACTTCAGTGGATTTCATCTGGCCTCCCTCCGTCACTAGGTATCAAAATGATCGATGATCCTTGATCCTTCTTTGTCTATCTCAACTCTCAAGAGATGTAACAAATTAAATAGAAATTTGATAGATTGATGCTCAAAATTCATATTGTTTTTAAATCCTACAGTACATGAATGAAGTCTAGCAACTATATAATCATCATTCCTATCCATTTTTTATTTTCTTCATCATGCATGCAGTGCTATTCTTGAGTTTGATGCTTCACATAAAGTGGACAATTTCTCGGAGAATAATTGCACAAAGAAAAGGTTATTAATTACTTCTCCATAACACAACCCATGGTTGATCTCATGTTCTTCATTCATGTACACATGATAAAATTTTTGCATCTGCTGCTCAGGACAAGGGTGGAGTCTTGTGCTGCTCCTGGAACCAAAGCTTGTCGTGAGAAAATGCGCAGGGACAGACTCAATGATCGGTGTGCACAACATGCAACTTATTTTTTAATCCATGCAGCCAGCCAAATTGATGCTCTATAAATTGTGCGTACTTTTCTTTCAGGTTTGCAGAGCTGTGCTCCATCTTGGACCCAGGGAAACCACCAAAGGCAGACAAAGTTGCCATTCTAACTGATGCAAATCGCCTTTTGAAACAGTTACGTCTTGAAGCTCAGAAGCTTAAAGAATCCAATGAAGCACTCCAAGTATCAATAAAGAATCTCAAGGTGGATTAATTTCTTATATATATGCATTTCATCATCATAAGAAAACTTCCCTGTTTCAGTACTCATTACTTGTTGTATATTGTACAGGCTGAGAAAGTGGAACTGAGGGATGAGAAGGTGAGGCTCAAGGCTGAAAAGGAAAGGATGGAGAAGTTACTGAGATGCATGAACATTGCACCACCTCCTCTTCATTCATTCCAACATGCAGTTTTCAGTGTCCCAAATAAGGCAATACCATATCCAACATATAAGACCCCCATGGGCATGTGGCAATGGATACCTCCGGCAGCTCTGGATACTTCTCAGGACCATGTCCTAAGGCCTCCAGTTGCCTAGCTTTCTCCATTTCTAACCTTCTCACTGGACCACAACCTCTTGTGTGTGTGTGTATGTATGATCATGTGTTTGGGATGATTATCGATCTTTACTTTTGTTAATCAGTACTTTCATCAGTCATTAGTAAATGGTCACAAAAAAAAATGGCATTCTGAAATTGTTATATTCATCTAGCATTTCTTGTCTTGTTTCTAATGGATTTGATAATATCCCATTTAAGAATCAATAGCATACTTCTTCAGTGTGCATCATAAGGAGTCATAAAATACATGAAACTGAATTGGTAGCTAGGGAGTCTACAGATCCAAATTTTTTTACCTGAACCAAAGCATCACGTCATGACTCAAAAACAATTAGCAGAACAGCAAGGGCCATCTGCAAGCTGGATAGATATAAAAACACAGGATTTAAATCAAAGTAATTAAGACACGAATACCAATTTTGCATCTCACTATGTTGAGTGAGCAGAGATGTACAGGATAATAAAATTCTCAAACATAAAAAGGTTCAAACACAAACTACTTGACCATTATAAAATGAAAGAAGCAGTAAAACTAAATTCCTCAGCTGCCATTCTTACCTCTGTTTCTTTTCAGAACATGGCCAAATTGGCTCTTCCATATTAGCAACCGTTCGAATGAAGTTGGAAAAGCTTGAAATCTGTAAGATAGTTAATAATTAGACCAGACTGACACTGTAACAGCTCCAGATGATGACAGCAACAAGAATTATGAAGAACTTGAAACAACTAAGCAGATTTAGTGTGCCATATTCAAACAAAAGCATCACTTTAAATGATATCAGAGACAGGAAACCAATCTTAGACGGCAATATCATATGCTACAGTCATACAACAATACACAAAAAATAAGATAAAATAACATGATCTTTAATAGTGTCTTGTCTTTCCTGGCTTCAAAGACAATGGGGATATCAAAGATTCGTTGTATCCAGCCCTGTTGAGCAGTGACTACATCAGCCTCATTAATTCTCAATCTTAATCAAAGTTTCCACTTGCTTCCAAAGCATCAGCGATGTCCACCAGTAACTTCCTACGTTCATCTGATGATAGGCTCTAGATAAAGAAATCACTAAACACCAACAAGATTTAAGGATCAAACAAATAAAGGATTATGAAAGATAATTACACTATACAATTTTTGTTTCAATGTAGAAAAGGAATTTTTTTTTTGTAATTTATACTTTTTACAGGGTTATATATGACAAATTTCCATTAAAAAAGTAGGATTTTTTCTTTACTAATAGTCTTTAAAAATTGTCCCCATATTGATTGTGTAATTACATTTAACCCCTTATAAAATATTTATTTTTATTTTTTACAATTTTTTTTATGATTTATATTTTTGTAGGGCTATATATAAAAAATATCAATTCAAAAAAATTAGAGTTTTTCCTTTATTATAGCTTTTAAAAACTACCCAAATCTTAATTTTAAAATTACATTTGACCCTCTAAAAAATTTTTATTTTTATTCTCTTAAGTTTTTATTGTCTTAAAAATAATTTGTAATTTCTACTTTTTAGAGGGTTGTATTTAAAAATATTCATTTAAAAAATTTGAGTTTTTTTGTTTACTATAGCCTTCAAAACTTTTTCAAATCCAAATTTTAAAATTGCATTTGAACCCCCTATAATTTTTTTAAAAAAATATTAAAAGCAAAACAGCAACAATTGCTCACAAAATCATCAAGTATGCCTTGGAAAACATTGCAATTATCGTGGGTAAATCAGATTCATACCTCAAGACGCCTTGAAAAATCACTTGGTGAAACCGCCATCTCACATATATACACCAGCTTCTTTTGACGGAACAAATAGATAAATAAGCATTTTGATGGAGAAAGGGTTCCAACTCTCTCTTTGAAGTGCTTTGATGAGTCTATCCGTCAGGAAAAAAAAACTAGGGAAGAATATTTAGCTAAAAACGTGAACTTAAACCAATATATCTTTCAATGAACCAACTGAGATGTTGAGATTAAGTAGCTGGGAAAAAAAAAATAAAAGGAAAAAACCTGGTGATTATAACTGGAGTGGCAGCAGAATTAAGCAGCATAGATACCAGCTTTTACTGTAACAGTCCTCCCCCTCTTCCCACTCTGGACTAATTATCACCAAAAGTTATCACCCCCTGATGTCTTTCCTTTGCATATGTGATATGTGTAGATTATCTACAAATTAAATTGTTTTCACCTGGAGCCTGCCTGGAGGACCGATATAAAGATATTCTACATCACAAAGCAAAACACGAAGTAGATCAGCTTGCATCTCTAAAGCCAACAAAGCTGCCAAACTGTCAGTATCCCAGAAGATACCAGATGAGTCCTGTTCAGGACAATGAGTGAGTAACAGCTCAACAAAGTAGCTACAAAAGAGATTCACTTGGTTCGCTTATTATTAGTTCAATGAAGTTGTAATTTATCTACTTCTATTTTTTTCTTTTTTAAATAAGTCACTTGAGGTTCATAAACGAGGGTATCACTGCAAATAATAAATAAAGTTCATTTTTATAAGAAATCTGTATTATTTTTAAGTAATCTGTATTATTTTTAAGCTGGTTAAGTACCTATCCTAAAACAGTATGCCAAAAGAAAAAACAAAATGTTTGTTCAATGAAAGCATTGGAAGAGAGTATTAATTTATTCTTGCATCAAATAACGTAACTTGATAAAATCAACACATGCATGCTTCAATTAAATATAAGATGATGGCTGAAACAAACCGGCCTCATAAGCAACCTTCCTTGTACTGATTGCATCATTTTTATTGAAAACAGGTATCACTTTGAGTTGAGCGCTAACAACGACTTCATAGTTTCCGTAAGCTGAGTCCTGAAGTCTGAATCCCTAAAATCATTATCAGTCATAAGAAGTTGAGATTAATTAGACCACATCCAGCTGCATTGAGAAATTTATTTTTTCAATGAAAGTTTCCGAGGGGAAAGTAGTATGAAATATTTAAGCTAGCTAGGACAACTGATTGATGATAAACAATACACTTTTAGTACATCAATAAGCAATATAGAGTAAAAGTAAAGCATGATTTTTACCTGACTAAATAAAGCGTCATACAAAGGCCATGAGGTCACTCTGGCCAACGGCTGCACAAGTCCCAGTTATAATATTTGTTACAATGATCAATTTCTACGCAAAAAAAAAAATGCTTGGTAGAAAATCTCAATGCCAATTACTTTGATGCTTGAGGATAACTTCATCTTCATTTATGATGCCTGACTTAATCCCTCTAAAAATTGGTTCCACAAAAGTCTAATTAATGATTGTGAAAAACACACCGCATTTAGAAAAATGAATTGCTCAAGAAGAAAATAACAAATACAAACCTGTAGTTTTTTTGAGGGAAAGAGCCACAGAGTAGCTAATTTATTGATAATAAAAAAAGGTTCATACAAACAGACACACAAATACAAACCTGTAGTTGATCAGCTTCTTGTATGTAAGCCTTTGGCTGCCAACACCAATGGCACCACGAGTGACAAAAATGACTTTATAACTTCTTTAATCTATATGTATTTTAAAACTACAAATAATTTTAAAATCAATATATTCAACAAATTGTCTGGGTGGTGTAGTTGGTTATCACGCTAGTCTCACACACTAGAGGTCCCCGGTTCGAACCCGGGCTCAGACATTTAGATTAATTTTAATGTTTATTTTTTTTTTAAATAAACTTATCCGTTTGCTATATTTATTTTATATTTAAAAATTCTCAGCTAAAAAGCGTAATTTCCGGGAAAGTGAACCCGCGAAGTCGTGGCAGGGAAGGCCCAAAGTAGAAACGTCGCCGACCGACCATCTTGAATTCCATCAAAGAACAAACAAACGAAGCCTTGAAACGACAACAACATCAACGCAAACCTATAGCGATCTTCTCCTCCTCATCATCATCGACGAGGAGCAGCTGCCATGGATTGGGGCAACGTCACCACCGAGGATCTCATCGACGCCCTTCGCGAAGTCGATTGGTCTTCTCCCCCGCGCCCTGTGTCTGAGTTCTTCTCCAGGTTCACCTTTCCCAGATCTTATTCTAAATGGAACAGCCGCCTCAAATGCAATCTCTACTAGTACGCACTTTCCAACCCTAATTTTCTTTCGCTGAGCTTATTATATGTGAGGATGAGCTCCTCCTCCTCCTCCTCGTAAGAAACCCTAATTGCTCTATTTGGTTTTCTATTTCGCTGTTAAATGATGATCTGCGATTTATCTGATGACCAATTTGATGACGATGTGTTCTTATCCTAGTTCTATATATGTTCAAATTTAACAAAGGTTTCAGTGTAGTTCATGTGATTGCGCGATCTGATCTCAAGATCATCAGCATTCTCCAATGCTTTAATAACATTATGCTTTCCAGAGGGGTCACTAAAATCACTAGTATTGCTTGGAATTCTTTTGTATTATACTGATCCTTTTCAAACTATTCTTGTAATGAGTTTTTTTTTTCTTCGTTTTGCAGTTATCGGACAAATTACTTCATCATGATTATATTTGTTCTTGGTAAGCTAAGTTTCTAGGAAGATCAAGTTGTTCCACTCTTATGATTGGTGAGAATGACCACTTCTGTTCTCTCTGTTTTTTGTTGCAGGAATTGCATTTGTGACGAAACCACTTGCGATTGTCGCCGCCCTCTTAACTGGCTTAAGCATTGCATTCCTGAATGACAGGTAAGTTTTATTTGCCTTTAAGGCTCATGACATATCGATTGTCATATTTAGAAATCATGTGCTGCCGTATACATTATCAACTTTTTAATGAAACTGCAAACAAGGAGATTGTCGACTAGTAAACAATCTTCTCGAGGATAAGTGACTAACCCATGGTGATAAACATTCCTCGTGTAAACAATATTCAGGATATTGAGGTTTCTTCATACATTAAATGTGTTTTTGTATACTTTTAGAAGACATTCTACCCTTAGTCCTTGCTGAATGAAAAGCAGGTTTTTTCTCTCTATTGTAATGGATGGCAATTTGACGGATGCCATTACTATTATTCATAGGCATATTCGTCATTAACTTTATATAGTTTAACCATTTTGGATGATCATAATTAAAAGATATAACTTTTCCATTATGTGTGAGATCGAAATATTTAAGGTGCTTGATTGCCTTTTTGAGAGAGATAATCTGAACCCTGAACTTGTAAATTATATTTGCTAGTCTTGCTTCTCTACAGGCCAGGAGAGTGACTTCTTTATGTTTTTCTTGATAACAATCCGTCAATTATGTGTGGTTTTGTCTAAAGTATTTGTTACTTTGGATAAAAATGAAACTTGATCTTTCGTCATACTTCTTTGCTGACATTTGCTATTACAGCTTTGCTGTTACTTTCAATGAGAAAGTTACAAGGACTGTGAGACAATTTTCACCACATCTAGCTGCTAAGCTGAGGCCTCCGATAACGTGAGTTGCCTTAATGTTTTATGATGCTAATCCTTAGTGTTCAGCTCTGCAATAATGTTACAAAATAAAGTTGTTCATAATATCAGGCCTGTTCTTCGTGGGAGACCGTCTACCAAAAGAGCAATTCATATATGTGGGACAGCCTCGATGGGTGTTTGTATTGGCTTTTTCAGCAGGTATTCTAAAACTTTTCGGGGAAAAGTTTTATTTTGAGAAATTTAACAACTGTGAATGAGGCAGCTAACCTAGATATGCTGTTGGACAATCACTTAATTTTTATGTTATTTACAGCTAGTTGCTTCCTGTGGTTTACCTCCTGTCGCCTCCTTACTGTACTTTGGGCACTCCTCATTGGCATTCTTGGTACTGATAAACGAATTTATTTCTTTATAACCTTTTCAGGCATTAGATTATTTATTTATCTGGGTGATCTTTCTTTCAGCACCAATTCTCCATGCAAGCTTTAGAACACCTAATCTGAAGGCACGCTTGAACACATTCCGTGAGGAGTTCCGTGCTGTATGGCGCAATTATAGTGAGCTGTAACTTTGCGATGAAGATATAAATTGAAGTGAGTAGCTTAGGTTCTATTCAAAATGTTTTAGTTTTTATATATAGTAATTTTGTTCAATTATGATTGTTAAATATATGATGTTCCTTTTCTGAGAACATTACTGTTCCATTATAATGTTTCACTAGGTATTCTCGGTGGTGCTAGGAAGAGGCATTAGCTAGGCAAACATGTTAGGAAACAATTAGTCTCTGTAACTGGTTCATCTGCTTTGTAAAAGGAACTATTTGGGGGACTAAATGTTCTATGTAACATTTAATTGTCATTTGTTGCTGGTCTGTTTTGATGATTGATTAATTTCTCTTATTCGGTTGTAGGGTTGTGTTAGCTTGGTGCATTTGCCTGACATTCTATTTGCATTTATCAAATAGTCCGGCAGCTCCCGTGTGGTTGGGAACCAAAGAGCAGGCAGGTTATTCATCAGCATGGTCTAGTCGATGGTGGATGGTTGCGGATTCATGGTGCTGAGGTTCTACTACTTCTTTACTCTTTGGTCATTAATCTGTAATTATTATGATGCGGATGTATCTTATACCAACCATCATGTAGATAATGAACCCTTATATATATTTCTGCAACTCTTTATTACTGTTCATGTCATAGGTTATTCTGTCAGGATAACCTTTATTATTACCATTAATTCAGTTGACTTATTAATTCTGTTGAGTCAGACATTGGATGGTTATATAACAGTAAGAAACAGCTGGTGACCAACATATTTTCCCGTTGGATTTGGTTGATCACTGGCTTTATGACCTAGTGAAGAAACCTAGCTTTTATCAAGACCAGCTTTGTACTCTACTTTCTATTTTCCAAACAAAAACAGGAGCACCGATTAGTGCGGTAATGTTCATTTCCAAGCAATGAATCAACTTTGTTTTCTTTTTGTTTCATGGTCCATCTTTTTCCCATATGTCAGCTTCCTCTTTGTTGGCTTTCAATTATACCAAAACCGCTCACCGTAAACCATTCGTTCCCACAGTATCAAGCTTCTGAATGGGGATAGGGTCTCCTCTTCCTCGCATGCAAACCATGATCCATGAATGGATTTGACTTAACGCTGATAAAGCAACATCGATTCCGTAATGGTTTGTTAACAGGAAATAAAGCTCAAGTTGAGATTGAGAAAGGATTTACTCCAAGAATCATCATCGTCCATGTGAAAAGCCAATGATTTTCTATCTGCAAAGCTCATGTAAAATATTCTCATATATATATATACACACACATACAAAAGCGGGCTCAAATTAAAAACTCTCGCTTGCATTCGCATGGTTGCTTGATTTATAGTAAAAGTTCCACCCGTGTAAATGGTTCAAGAGATATCAACAGATTCTATAAAAAAAAATATTAATTCACATCATAACCAGGTATATATATTCGATATAATAAACATAAATGTGGCACCCAAATAAAAAGAGACATGGCAAACTTCTACTAAAAACACATTAACTAACGAATTCCTTTTTCCTCCCAAGAAGTTTATCATGACATCAACCAAACAAAATCCCATTTTTTGAAGGTTAAGACTCAATCATCCTATTTCTGGCCCTCAGTGAAATGCAATATTCTGTTGCTGCACAAAAGTGACAAAACTCATTCACACTGAAAAGAGGGAACTGTATATGCGGACCCCAAAAAGTTCTATTTAGAAAAATAGTACGGCAAAAAAGAACGCGCCAAACTTCAAGTACCAAAACTGCGTCTCCTGGATCTCCCAATCCCCGGATGATAAACCTGGTTAAGAATAATGCACATTAAGCCCAGAACCAATCCGTGTTAATAATTGTTGCAAAAGCTGATAGAAAAAGCACCCTAATTCATTCACAAGGGCAATAATTCCTGTGTACACTTGCAACCTGAAGCATCAAGCTAATACAAATAAATTTTCTTAGTTCTCTCTCTCATGCATTACCAGTTCAACAAATACCAACTCTTGGAAAAGTTTAAAATCCTCAGGCATGACTTCCAAAAACAATAAAATTTGAAGATTGAAAATAGAGGGACTGAGGCAATACAGACAACCTGCTAAAATAAACAGCCAGTGTACCTCTGACAAACAATGGTTGTGGTCCATGGGCTAAATAAGATGGAAGGGACATAAGCATTAAATCAATTGAAATATAAAATATGCCAATTGCAAGCCAACAATCATCACATGAGATCCCTCAGGAAACTTGTCTGGCAACCTGCAATTTCACCAAACACACATTTCAGCAGATGGATGACTAATGAAGGAAAATAGAATAACTACCTATCACCAATTTGTGGTAAGTTATAACTTGATAGAGTAAATTACAAATAGTAAACAATAAAAGAAAAGGCAGCAGCTCTTTCCAAGGATATTAAAAAGCATACACAGACACCTTGGACACGGAAAGATGATGAACAACTTAAGATATACATTTGACATGAATTTCATTTCCATAACAAAAGTCAGAGAATCAGTTTCCATCCCTTGCTGCTTGTGTTTGATCGTATTGCCACCATTTTTATCAAGAAATATGTAACTTTGCTATTGCTAATAACATGCGAAACTGATCCAAACAGAGAAATATGGACGAAGATAAGAGAACATAATAAAGGAATATATCATCTATAAGAGGCTTCAAATGAACTAACAGACAAACAAATACATCAAATCTAGTACTAGCAGATAAAATTCAAGAACAGATAGAATTGGATGTTCTAGTAATTTAATATCAAAGATTTAACAAATACTGACCATCACAGGTGCCCATGGATCAACGAACTCAATAGTGGCAACACACATTGGTGTCTGTCTCTCCACCGATTGTAGACTGCCATAAAAAAAAAACATAAAAAATTGTTGAAAGAATTATCTGCATTAGGTTGTCTGCATTGTCCTTTTGTGGCAAGTGTATGCCATTATCGGTGGATCAGCTGGAAAAAGTACAAGCATAACAACAACAGATGCGACTGAACCTATTGTTGGAAATCTAGTTAAGTAACATGGTGCATGCCTACATATGATCACATCATCAATATCCTTATAATGGTAGCATGTCTCCCCAGCGTGAAACAATTTGCCATACATGAAGTTTTGAAATATGGCAGGATTCATCTAAATTCCAACATAGAGCCAAATTGTTAGAGGCAATCAAGCTCCTTTGCATTTGAGCTCATTCATTTTCTAATAATAACAGAGGGGCGAACTGTTCCAAGTAGAAGCTCATCTGTTTTGCATTATGAGTTTGAAAAAACAAAGCAAGTCCCATTTCCAGAAAAATCAAACAAAATGAGCAACTCAAAAATAAAAGATCTACTTTGGTTTGGCCAAGAGCAGGCTAGCAGACAATCATCATCACAGAATTACATCAATGAGTACTTTCCAGCAAAAAAAATCTCAGCAACACTATGAAATAACATATTGCCCAGATCCCAATTCAGTTGAAAGGATGTGGAATCAAAAGCCCGCAGGCAAAACCTCACCAACCAATCCCTTGAAGCTTCATATATGAGGAGTAACCTCTCAAGTTCCGCCAATGCATTCTCTATGACATTGACATTAATCGGAACTTAACATTAGAAAACGATCACAATTTGATAATAAAAAATATACTTGATTTAAGAAGTATGAGGCTGTGTATGAAGCTGGTATTTTTCTTCAAAAAACTTCGCCAAGTCCACTGCTTTTGTAAGAGATTCCGGCTGCCATAGAATGACATCCCTCTGGATTTCCCTCTCAAGTCCACTGACAAAGCAATCAACTAAAGCCGCAGAAGATAATCTCTCAACCTGACTGGCAAGATCAATGAATGAGAAATAGTAATTGGAAACAGTATCCTTCTGTTGTAGCTTGAACAAAGCATATCTTGGAGACTCAAAAAGAGAAGGACCATAAGCAAGTTTCAGTGCTTTAGCCAAGGAAGACCATGAAACAAACTCCTCACATTTCTCCCACAACTGAAACCAAGGAATCACCTCACCCTCCATATCATATGAATAGCCGCGATATTCACTCGATCAGGATCGGTAATATCATACAAGTCAAAGAATTGTTCCGCCTTGAATATCCATCCAGTGCAAGGGGTTTGAAGAACCATCAAACCTTGGAAAGTCAATCTGAAATGGCAAGGGAATAGCATTGCGTGGTTTTGTGGGAGAGGCTAAATCAGAGACAGGTTGAGATAGTGGCTGCTGCATAGCATTAATGTTTGAAGATTGAGCCTTATGGTTTTCAATATATTTAAAAATAGTGGCAAAAGATTGCTCTAGTAGCTAATAATACGTTCCTCATGCTGATCCATAACTGCTAATATTGTGTCCATTTTGGCTGTAAGATCCTTAAATCTAGTAGTAGATTCAGCCATGAAAAATGTAAAGAAAAAAGAAAGCACCAAATGTTATAATAGATCGTATAAAAATCTTCAGAAATGAATAGATCTGGAAATACAAACCATGAAATGATTCTCAACTGAAAGCCTAACATTCCAGTGAAACAAGTAACATAGTAATCATCCACCACCAAATAACATAGTGCAAGAAGAAAGCATTCAAAGAGAAAAAAGAACGCTCACACCAGTGCATCCATACATACTACACTGTGTGAGGAGAGCTCTTTTCTTCTTCCTAGCTCCACAACCAATCAACCTTCTAGAATAAGTGAATAACCATACCCCTCTCCACTCCCCTATTCCTAATTTCCTACTTTTACCGTGAATCGTGGGCCCATCAATCCATATTCTCATCCTCGAGATTAGTGCCTTTTAATCAAACGCCACGTGTGTGTATGTGTGCACGTATCTCAAGCCGATGACTAGGACGATGGCACCTTTTGTTATTATGGCCGTTCGGTATTGTTTTGTTTATTATAACAACAGGAACAAATTTATTATTGAATTCAAAACAATTCGCTTGGATTGGTATCTTGAAAATCATCAGCCAGAAAAAATTTGGTCAGTTTTTGTTACAACATAGCAGCTATTAACTATTTTTCAGTATTATTACAAGTTGTGCTCTTTAGGAAGCATGAAAACAACAGACCAGAGTAACAGAGTAACAGAGTAACAGAGTAACAGAGTGCCAGAGTGCCAGAGTGCCAAAGTGAAAAAAAAAAAAAAGGGTAAAGATTTTTCTCAACTTGATGATGTTATATCTCACCATCCCAGAGTTCTTGAAGGCTTTTGTAAGGACTACCAGTTTGATGGATTGCAAAATCACCCCGAAGTAGCCTTGCCTGCAAATCACATTGGGATTATTACTGATAAATAAACATCCATATAAATTTGGACAGTATTTACGTATCTAATAATATTATTACCTGTTGGATTTGAGAGAACTTTGAGAAGAGATCTTGAGGAATGGTCCAACTGAACAAATCAAGGTTCTCTTTGATTCTAGCTTCATTTGTGCTCTTTGGCAAGACACTGTGTCCGCTCTGAATACCCCAACGTAGAGCAACTTGTGCAGGAGACTTGTTAAGCTTCTCTGCAATTTCCAACAGAATTGGTTCCTTGAGGACTTCTCCTTTGATCCATGATCCTGGAGAGCCCAATGGAGCATATGCCTACTCAGACAAATCAAAATCAAGATCAAAATCAATAAAAAAAAAACAGAAAATTGATAAAAGTCAGCAGAATGAATGAATTATATAATCTAGTATCTTTTTGCATTACTGAGAGATGGATGCCTGTGGACTTGCACAAGTTATGAAGCACAGGTTGCTGCCAAACTGGGTGACACTCAACCTGGTTGACGGCTGGTGGCACTTTGGAATGAGTTAACAGGTCTTGCAACTTCTTGGTTGAGAAGTTACTAACACCAATGGCCCTTGCCTGCCCAGATGCATACAAACCCTCCATGGCAGTCCATGTTTCAGCCATGCATAAAGGAAGCATGACTTCTGCCTCAAATCCTAACGTGCCAGGTTTTGTGCGAATTGGCCAATGTATCTGCACATCAAGTAAGAAGTTATTTGTGAAAATGAAGTATGAATTTAAAAGAGTTTGATTTATTTTGTTCAACATACAAGGAAAAGGTCAATATAATCAAGCTGCAAATCCTCCAGTATTCGGGTCAGAGCCTTTGATACATCTTCAGGCGAATGGTCACTGCACCTGTTCAACGCCATAATTCTCAGAAAAGAACAGATAATCAGATTATCTTGTATTTCATTTTCCCTTGCTTGCATGAGTTGCATCATTAGTACTACTATTAACATGCATATATAATATGCATGCATGCATGCAAATAGATATATTAGATTGCTGTGAACGTGAGAATTGGGTGATCGTAAGTGATTTTGATAAATATTTATTGAGAAAGAGCATAGAAAATAAGTATCACAGCAACTTAAAATAAAATTAAAGCAATGATTTCTGATTGAAAAAGCAATAAATTTCTCTTCCAATTTATGTTGCTTTACTCATAATAAATAAGTCAAAAACTAATAATTTGTCAGAGAACAAACAAAGACATTCATCTCACCATAGTTTGGAAGTGACAAAGAGTTCACTGCGTTTCACCACTCCATTGGAGAACAAGTGCTTCAAAGCAGCTCCAATCTGCAAGAATACCAAACCAGCTTTACTACCTATTCTGGCTCATCTGTGCCATCATAAAAGCATGTCAAAACATCAAAGCATAAACCCAAAAGTTATGAAACAAGGATTTTTTCCATTAGGCACCTCCTTCTCATTGTCATACTTTCTGGCACAGTCAATATGCCGATAACCAGCCTGCAATCAACAAATTCAAGTCAGCTTCTCAAAGGCTTTTTACAACCTCAGAATTTTTCATCATAAGGACCAAAATTTCAGAACAGATATCAAACATTTAGGTAGCGTTTGGTTATACTTGATGCAAAATAATTTAGATTTGAAGGTGAATATAATTGGAGGTACGTGGATTTTAAAATTTGTTTTACCATAATTTTGTATTTGGTTGGGGAGTAGAGATTTTTCTGTTTGAGTGAAAATTAAGTATTCAGAAATTTTGATGTTTCTCCCTTCACATATATCCTTCAAAACTTACCTTAACAGCCGCAATGACAGCATCTCCAACCAAGCCAGGAGGTACCTTCCATGTGCCAAATCCAACAGATGGTATCTTTGCTCCTGTATTGAGCTCAAAATAATCATCCATTATCTTCTAACTTTGGTTGAAGGAGGACAATTGCTTGGAACCAGATCCAAGATTAGAGGAACAGAATCCGTGGGTAATGCATATTGCATAGTAGCCATCTTCACAATAAAAGAGGGGAGGCTCAATATTAGAGAAATTGAAGGGATGCCAGGACATTTCTCCAACCAGAAAATAGGATTTGGACTCGCTCAACCAAATTTCCCAGGTGCCATATCTCAGATGCCAATTCTGTCCTTTTATTAACACTAATGACTCTCCCCTGGCTCTCAACTCAAAATGACAATTCATTTATTAATATTTTTGCTACGACATTTCTTATTGCGTCTTATTTCGTCATATATGCAAGAGAGCTTTCCAGCATTCAATCCATGTTATTTCTACACATCACATCCCACATCTAACGTGGTGATTCAGTTTATAATTGAAGTATAGAACATGTCCAGAATCAGAAAAATTCAAAGGCTGGTCCACTGAATGTCTTCCTATTGCACGCCAATAAAGAGTTTGTAGAAGAAGCAGAACGATAGAACTCAAGTCCAAATGTTGGAGAAGCCTGAGGAGGGCAGCAATGCTTCGTCGCCATGTACTAGGAGTGGTCCTTGACTGCCATAGTAGTTGCAAACAAGAGTGGAAGGTACAGGTGATTGAATGGCGAGATAGGTGACAACGATGCCTTTCAGAATTTCTTCAACCATATAGGAGAGTGATACTCCATTCCTCCCCGGTGATATTCCATTCCCCGCCCAGATCAGATTCATGACACGTCCTTGTATATTACATACATTTACATGCTTATTTGCATGTATGTAATATACTGAATTGAAGAAACTGGAGAATAACTTGAAATAATGCTGTCATTGCAAGCTGACAAATTTCCACCCTACAACCAGATTCAAGTCTCTTGACTGCAGTGACGTATTGAAACAATCAACAGGTCATCATACATAAATTTGAACTATAACAAAATTGCCCCACATAAATTCATTAGAAACTTGTAGAAAGCTATGTTTCATATGGAGCCAATCACTTGATTGGTACCAAAATGATCAAAGAACAATTTCAAGCTCTTTTTCTAAAAATTCTATCATCAAGTCCCAAACTGTAAATGTAAAAACTACATGATGTCTTAGCTCTTCCATGATCTAATCATAGCCAAACAATAGTAATGGACATCCATTCGCCTGGAACCACCTAAAATAGGTTAAAAAAAATAATCAACAGTCAGTAGATATTTATTTTCAGCATAAACAAAAAGGTATAAAATGAAATATTATCTATTCAGTAGCCAATGCAAAATGCGAATTAGATACTGGAGAACTCGATTTAGCAATATGAAGAAACTGGTAGGACTTAATAGGCATCTACTTCTTGATAACATAATGTTTAATGACAAGAGAACCACATTTAGAGTGAAAAATGATAATGAAAATGGACATCATTGCTGTTAGAATAGTAAAGAAGAACCATGGCAATACTTCAGAAAGTTTCATATAATGTGCGGAGATAAAATGCTTAGAGCAATAAAAACCTCCAGGATAAAGATTTCAAAAGCCTCTACATTTCGTCTCATTCAGGAAATTAAACTAGAAAATTAAACCTAGAGAAGAGGCAGACTAGATCAACCAAATTCTAGAGCACATTTTCGATCTGCTAAGGAATCTTAAGTTCCAAATTATGGTAATTAGAGTCTACGGTTCAATTCATATATTGCCATCTAACAAACATTTTGTCCAGTAAGCAGGTGTATACATTGCATGGAAATTAGAATTTCATCATAAATGAAAAAATAATGGAAAAGAATATTACCTTTTTCACTTCTCAATGAATTTCTTCAGATTTCTCAGCCACAACAAGTACTCCCGGCTGTCTTTGTTAATCATATACTCATGTAAGAAGTTGGTGTTGAGGGCAGAGACGCCTCTTAGCTCCAAATATTTGTGGAAGGCCTTCTGAAGATTCTCATCCAGATCACTAAAACCAAAGAGCCAAAAGAAAGGAAATTCATGACATTATTATAAACAAAGAAAAAAGTAATTGACAGAGGAAGGAGACGTGAACCGTGAACATTTACTTGAAATCAGGCCCTTCATAGGCAAGGGAGTCTTCCCCAGCTTGTTCTTTCTCTCTAACAGACAAGCTATCTATCACAACTTCATCTGGATAGGCAGTGCAGTTGAACTCCAAAATAGGACCCCCTTTCTTTGACATGACCACTCCAAGCGGAAGACTAGATTGACTGGGTTTCTCATGCTCATCATCATTATCTCCTTCTCCAGCATTCTCTGGCTCCTCTCCAGTAACAAGGGCAGGCATGGAAACTACGACTTCAATGTTCTCATTTTGATATGTTCTCTTTAGTGTAATCACATTCATCCCCTTATCATCTTGGATTTGAAAGGGGAACGCTTCTGGTATTTCCTCCACCTGTTCATGAACAAACAAAAGGGAACAAGGGCTACTATAAATTTTATCCAAAAGAAGGTAAAATGAGAAGTTTTTAGAACTTGTTTAGCTTCAAGATAGATAAAATTTTTCAAATTGAAAAGAAATGCAAATCCTACACCAATTATGCAATGAATCAAGCATTGAAGTTTCACAGAACCTAAAGGCACCTAAAAGAAACGCTTTTAGAACAGTGCTTCAACCATTATTCGAGCTTGAAAAAGAAAAAGGAGAAGAAAAGGAGAAGGGATTTGCTAACCCGGTCGTGGTGGTCCGACTCCTCGGCGCACTTGATCTCAAAATCGATGACCTTAAGGAGACCAGCATCGGAAGCCGGTTTCTTCAAAGCCAGGGAAGAGAAGCGCGCGAGAGAGTGGGTGTTCGGGCATCCTACAGCGTGTCTCCACGACAAGATGGACCGCATGGATATTGGCTCGGAAAGCGCCGAGGATCGGACGATCTCACGCGTTCCAAGGGCACGGAGGGAGACCGAAACGGCGGCCGAGGAAGCCCGGCGGCAAGCGGCGGAGAAGGCCATCGTTTTCGTAGGAAGGGTAGCCTAGGGTTTAAGAGAGGAACGAAGCACTCTCTTGTCCCGGCTCGTTTGGGGTTTTAGTAGCTAGCGCGGGGCCCGAGCCCGACTAGTACTCAGACGTGGAGCTCTGAGTTGTCTGTCAATGAACCGGGTTAACCCGAATCAAGTCCCAAACCATATGGCAAACGTGGATCAATAAAATTCTATAAAAGTATACTTAGTTAATTATGCACGCCAAGTGTGAGAAACAAGGATAATTAACCCTTAAAAACGATAAAACCATGTTTTATTGAATAAAATATAAAGATAAAAAGACAGAAAAACAAAAGAAATACTAGATTGAAAGAAAATTACAAAGAGTATAATAACCGCTATATGGCAGCACTCTCCTGAGATAGATAATTTATTTATATTTAGTAAACTAGAACAGAACTCAATCAGCCTTGGAGGAGAGAAGAACTCAAATTCCTGCCTGCCCAATCAGCATTAGATCTCTCCGTCCCAAAGTTCTTCTTCAGTTTTGTACAAGCCTTCCGGATCAATGAAATGTTTATGACCTTTTATAAGCCTTGTCTGTTGCAACAACATTTTACATGTATCAGATACAATGTTGTTCAAATGAGATTAGTTGGAAGACTTGTAAAAAATGTGCATAAGAAATAGAAAATAAAAACTGCTGCTATTTGACTAAATTGGCATGGGAAGGACCTTGCCTGTTTTATTTCATAGAATTTAGCAAACATGTCATCAGGAATGGACCAATTGAATATGTCAAAGTTCTCCTTTATTCTTTTTTCGCTTGTGCTCTTTGGGAGAACACTATGCCCCATTTGGATCCCCCAGCGAAGTGCAACTTGTGCTGGAGTCCTGCCTAATTCCTCTGCAACCTTTTTTAATGTTGGATTATCAAGGACATTTCCATGGGTCCATATCCAGTTTGTACCTGGTGATCCCAAAGGAGAATATGCCTATGGGAACGTTAGACAATAGTGTTAACAAACTAGAAGTTAAAAATGAAAAAGTTCCACAAAAAAAAATATATATACTTTGGCTACTCACAGAGAGGTGAATGCCCTTTGAATCACAAAATTTCTGAAGCTTGGTTTGTTGCCAAATTAAATGGCACTCCACCTGGTTGACAGCAGGAGGAATACTTGCAATTGCAAGCAAATCCTCCAATTTCTTGATGGTAAAATTACTAACGCCGATTGCGCGAGCCTTACCAGACCTGTATAATTTCTCCATTGCAGCCCAGGTTCCAGGTATGTTACTTGGGACAATGTTTTTAAGTAATTCACTGACTTTAGTCCCTTTTCTAGCGCGGAAAGGCCAGTGGATCTTCAAAATTAGAATCACAATTTCAATGGTGGAGCAATAAAAAGAACCAATGATAATCAATATAACATATATACATTAATAACATGAATCTTCATAGCTAAATGTTGATCAATTGTGCAAAACCAAAAGTTCTGGCTATTGAGAAAGTAGTACCAGATAAAGATCTAGATAGTCAAGTTGTAAGTCTTTCAAGGTTGCTTCTAGTGCCTTTGGTACATCTTCTGGATCATGATCAGCACACCTGCAAACCAATCTTGACGCTATTACATGAACTTGCATACAATCATTTGAACTTATGAGCATGGGAAGAAACAAACCAGAGTTTGGAGGTTATAAATAGTTCCTCACGTTTCACCACTCCATCATCAAACAGCTTTTTTAAAGCCAAACCAATCTATGATCACCAGAAATCAGATCAAAGAATATCTAAGCTTAAATGACTAAATAAATGCCTTCATTAAAAACTTTAGGCTCAATTGTCAAGCTAGTCACTCAAAACCATCATGGTTATATATGATTAAGAAAATAATCCACACATAAACATTATTAATATACCTCATTCTCATTTCTGTAAGGCGGTGCACAATCAATATGTCTGTAGCCTGCCTGCATTAAAATAAAAGAAGAGAAAAAACAGACAATTCCATTCAGTAATAAGAATAATCACATTTTAAGATCATCCAAAAAATTAAGAGATAAAAAACAAATGTAGAAACCTTAACAGCGGTGATGATAGCCTGACTAACAACGCCAGGCTCAGCTTGCCATGTGCCAAGGCCTACAGAGGGGAACTTTGCTCCAGTATTAAGCGTGAAACCATGAATAGAAGCAGCCATCTCCTCTAAAACCAATAGGTAATATATCAGAGTCCCTGTTTGTTCTTGAGCGCACCCCTTTCCCTACTCCTTCATCCATGCATATCATATGTATATATATATATATATATTGATGAGAGGTCGTGTACTAAAACAAAAAAATTCAAAAGAAAAGACCTTTTCATTTCGTCACTGCTGGCGTTATACAAAATCAGTCTATGTACGTAATCCATTCACTCCCAAAGACGTTGAATATTGCACTTTCTTTTACCCGCCAGCTTTTATTGCATCACTGATTGCGTTACACAGCATATTGCGCTACCTTTATATTGTGATGCATTTGAAATTATTGCGTCACTGATGGCGTTATACCTTTCCTCCATCAATATTGTGATGCATTTGAAATTTCTATTCTTTATATGTTTTAATTATAATTAAAAAATGTATTTATTTTATAAATGATTATAGTTCAAAATATATATTAAAAAAATCATATAAAAAATACATACACAGCATATTGTATATATAAAAGACATTAAAAAAATTCTAATAATGGTAGGCAGCTAAATGAAGTAATGAACATTAAAAAAAGTTTTTCAAAAAGTATTGTATTTTATTAACAGAAAAAAGTTATTTTACATATGAGTTTCAGTCCCTCTAAAATAATTTAGATTTTAGATATTTAGTTATTTTTTTTTTTACAAAATGAATGAGTAATGTGTTAGCGGTGTGAATTGATCATTTGACTCATGCGTACTCATCTAATGAGCTCCTAAGTACAATAGAATGTTTGCTTATGGTTAATTAAATATTATTATATTAAATTATTAAATTATTTTACTAAAAAAAGATTTTAGTTTGGGTGTCAAAATGTAATTTGAAGATATTCATTTTTTAAATAAACATTGTTTTAGTGATTTTTTTAAGAAAGTGAATAAATCACAATTTATTTAAACAATAAATTGATTTTTTTTCAAAATACTTATTATTTTATAATACAAAAAAATTATTATAGTTTACCTTTCTCCTCCATATTGATACTCAATAATTATCTTAGTGTTTTTTTTAAAGATTGAGTATTAATAGAATAAATAGTCTAAAAAAAGAAGCAATTAATTTTTTTTTATCTAAGGGAATGGTTTCTTTCCATGGTTTTTTTTTTCTTTCAAAATTTAGGAGATTTATTAGCTTTCTTATTTCTTTGTGCAACATTTTAAAATAACACTCAGGGCCTGTTTGGATAAGCCAGAATTATGGCATAACTGCATCAATACTGCCATAATTTAATATTTTTCGATAATTATGCCGTATTAGTCGTTTGAGTCTTATTTTTAGAGTATAAAATTATGGCGTAATATAAAGAGTTATAAGCATAAAAAAATATTCCACTCTTAGTGGAATATTTTTTTATTATGAAAAGTCTCTCTCTTTTGATCCAAAGACAGACCACCGATCCACCGGTGGCTCGCTCGATCTCGACCCAAAGCGGCCTCCCGGTGACACGCGGCGATCCACCGGTGGTCCGTGAGAGCTTCCCAAGAATCCCGGGTCACCGACCCAACCACCGGGTCCCACCGGCCTCCCGGTGACACGCCGGGCGATCCATCGGTGGTTCGCCCGGCTAGCCTCCCGGTGACACACATCCACGGTGGTTCGCCTGGCTAGCCTCCGGGTGACTACCCGGTGATCCACCCTATGCTCCGGCCGACTCACGATGGCCGTACAGGTCCACCGGTGGTCTAGCTTGCCGATCGATCGATCTCCGTAATTTTTTATTTTTTGGTGAACTCAAACACTCATTCTATAGGAATAAAAATATGCTTATAATTTACGTAATAATCACTTGCACTTCCTACATAATAAAATTATGCCATATTTTTTTATTTTACAGCCAAACATGCCCTCATTTAAAAATGGAGGGAGTATAGCAGATAACATGAATACAAGCCAATATCCACAGGATATACAAATATAAAAATAGGAGAAAATTATCCCATGCACTTATTTGTATTGAAAACAAGTTATAAACTAGCCTATTTTTTTTTTTTTAAACTCTGGTAAGCCTTCAAACATTATCCTTAAGATTGCGTTAGACTTAGAGTATCACTTTAATTCTTAATTAATATAATTTATAAATTACTATTTAAATTCATTAACAGTTGATAATGATTAATTTTAATCCATATATAATATAATTATTCAAAAATAGTTTAAATTTAAAATCCAATCACAACCAAATGTGTCCCAATGGTCTCTGCATGAAACCCATATCGTTTTCCTAGCATATGTTAAAAGTAGGAAAAAAACAAAAAAATAAATTAAAAATGATTTTTTTAACAAAGACTAGAAACATTATTAAAAAAAGATATGTGCATTAATTACAGTGATTCAATGATTTGTATTGATAAATTTTTCTATAATACATTTTTTTGAAAGGGAAAAATATTGTTTCTTTCCTATGGAATTCGCATGAGAATTAATAAATAGTACTGGAGTTTAGTGTACAGTGTGCAAACAAAATTACAATTGTTAACCATTATTTTTTCACATGCGTTAAAGTAAACAATCACTGAACTATTGTTTCTTTTTTAATGTCAAAATAATAAAAATAATTTAAAAATATATATTATATATAATTTTTTTAGAGGGAAAAATGCTTGTCTACGCTGTTGACTATACGATTATGGTCATCAGCAATGTAGAATACTTATTACACAGTAGTGCGATGACAAGTCCGAGACACCCGTTTCACTTTCTCATCTTCTCTCTCTCTCTCTCTCAACCTAACTCCCCAAATCACACGAAGCCTGGCTGAGAATTTCGACGGAGAGAGTGGGAATCTAGTATAATTCCACCGGCATCACTGATAGATCCAAAGAGGGCAACCCAATTGGAGGATTTGAAGGCATTTGAGTGGTTGGTTTCATTCCGAGGTTGAGGTCTTGAGGGCGATGAAGGTGGCGGTTGGCAGGCCGGGGACGCTGAGCGGTCTATTGCTGAGGATCGGCCAGTCTCTCTTCGCCGCTTCCTCCATCGCCTTCATGGTCTCCGCCTTTGGCTTCTCCAACTACACTGCCTTCTGGTATGCAATTGTTTCTCGTCTTCTTCTTCTTCTTTTTATTTATTTAATTTTAATTTTAATTTTAATTTTAATCTCTCTTTGCTTCTTTAGTCGTTTGTTCCATGAAATAAAATAAAAGCTTGGTTTTTGGGTTGAAACTTTTACTGCTACTTCGGAATTATCTGGGTGTTAGTGTTAATCTGATGCATTGAACCGCTGCTTAACAATTCTTTCTATCATATAACATGCATTTTGGAGCTGGATATCCTTCTAGTTTTTTCAATTGGTAACTATGAAAAGGCTTGGGATTGTAGCTACTAAAAAGTCTTCTTTTTTTCTTTTGTTGATATTGTGAAAGTGAAAACTTGTTTTCCACAACCAACACTGCAATCTTGCAGTTTGAGGAAAACACTGATGAGGCATTGCAGTGAAGCAACCTCAATCTAAAGTACCCTGGGATACATGCTGGACGCATGCGGCATGAGACTCTATACTGGGCATGTCTGCTTTTGTGCCCTTTTTTTCCCACGTTTTTATCCTCTCTCAGCCCATTTTTGTAAACCTTCTGGGCAAGCTCTTGCATCACAGAAGGCCACGTCTTTCTTCGATTTGTAATGTTCACCATTTATTTAATGTGTGAGTGGTTTATTGACTGGCATTCGGGGAAAAAAATAACAAAACTTGTTCTTTTATGGGAGAGGTTATCGTGATATTGATTTTGTATGTCTTTTATATAATCTTATATTTTATCTTTTGAATTCAGCTACTTGATTGCTTCTATGGGATTGCAAGCACTTTGGAGCTTTGGTCTGGCTTGTCTAGATTTCTATGCTATGTGGATTAAAAGAGATCTTTGCAGTGCTGTTCTAGTTAGCTTGTTTGTTGTGGGAGACTGGGTAAAGTTATATCCTTCAAGATTTACTCCTAAATTATTTAACACACAAGAACATTACTCATGTTGATCTAACCTACACATGCTTGTTGCCTTAAGCTAGTGACACTAACATTCTCTTGACATGCTTGACTCCCTATATGCCTGGATACAGTCTTTTATTGTCACTTACATTCTGACAAATAAGTGATCTTCCTTTTTGTTTTTTTGGGTTTGTAAAATAAGAGAATTGATTACTTATTCACCCGTGACATTCCAAATCAAAGTGGAAGCATATTGTTTATTTTGCTAAGTGTAAACCATATTTTGGCTAGGAATGCTTATTGTCTATTCTGTGGATGAAGGGGCAAGCATGATTGTGGTCAGGATTGTCCATCCTCATGTGGATAACAAGATCAGGAAAATTTTCAAAATTCATGTAGATAACAAGATGGTCTAAATTCATGTCAGTCACTTGTGTTGAGTTCTATTATATTATTGTTTAGTTTCACATGCTAAAGTTAGTGAACAAGCATGCACTGTTTCTTTTCATTTACAATTTTTAAAAAACATTTATTGGCAAGCCAAATGGAAGGTCAGACTTGGGAATCATGTCTGCTATTACTCTATTTCTTGTTTTGACATATGCTGCAAAACTGATCTCCCCCGTAATGTATATCTCAGAAGAGAGTTGTTTACTTTTCATGTGAAGAGTACTTTTTAATATGTGGCAACAGATCAATTTCTGAGTGCCGATGATGTTATTGTTAAATTGATCTGTCTTGTAAAGCCATTTGTTGCTGGGTGATTATTTTGATTATTTGTAGCTGTCTGTTCTTGAGAATTATTTAATCTGTCCTGTGCATGGAGGTTCTGGAATCTTCTCCTTTTCGAAGTAGCAAGTTTTGTTATGTCAAAACTCATGAATATTCCAGCTTGGTTTGACTGTGTAATCCGTCAATGGGAGAGATTGGGCTTTTTGACTGATACACAGATGCATTAGATGATTCAAAATTTATCTCCCAGTGCTCTACCTGAATATGATCAATTGTTTGGTTAAACACAATATGGAGAATGTATCACTGATTTGATTTGGTACTGCATCTTCAAATATGTGACTTAGGTCCATTATGACTTGCTTTAAAGTTTAAACAATCATGCATTCCTTGTGTTATCTCATATAGATATATATATACATATATTATCTTATGGTCTTGTGCATCGAAGCATGTTGTTCCCTCTTTCCTCTCAAAGAATATTTAATAGCGATAATATTTTTTTATGTTGCTGTGACATCAATAGGTAACAGCGACTTTATCACTTGCGGCTGCATGCTCTTCAGCTGGAGTTGCAGTTCTATTTGATAGAGATGTGGACTACTGCAGAGCATATATTCAACATGCATGTCATAAGTATGAAATCTCAATAGCGTTTGCTTTCATCACGTGGCTTTTGAGCGCAATATCTTCTCTAGTAATGCTCTGGCTTCTTGCGTCAGTTTGACAATTTGTGATTTTTTTCTGTTTATTTGTAAGATTGTTTAGCACACACAGGAACAAATTTACACCATGAATGGAAGTGTTGTTATTGTCAATGAGCAGGTGACTATTTACATGCTGAGCTGCTGTGATGTTGGAAAAATTAAGATCATCCAAGAGAAATATTATATGCTATTTTATTAAGACTGTAGCTGGAATTATCTCAGCAAATTAATGAATTTGGAGATAAAAGTACCACATTCTGTTTCTAATAAATCCACACATCAAAAATCTCAACTTTATCATAACAAAACACCAAATCCTGAACATCAACCAAATAATATAAAAAGAAACCTAGATACAATAAGACAAATTCATAAATTTCTCACCTTCATTAAAACCATAAGAGCAACAATTTCGCAAACAAAAAAGCAAGCTAAAAACACAAAGCCCTAAAATTTCCCAAATCAGAAGACAAATCTCAACCACATGTGGCCTTTCCTCGCGTTGAAAGATGTTGGTGGCCTCTCAGCCATGAGGAGGCAGTGGCTGCTGCTGCTGCTGTGCCTGCGGAGCCTGTTGGGCCTGCTGAATCTGGGCCAACTGGGCTTGTATAGCTTGCAGAGCCTGCACCCTCTGGGTCAGTTGGGCCAGCGTCTGCGGTGCCTGCTGTTGGGCCTGTTGAATCTACGGTGCCTTCTGTTTGGCCTGCTGAATCTGGGCCAACTGGGCTTGCAGAGCTTTCAGAGCCTGCACCCGCTGGGTCAGTTGGGCCAGCGACTGCGGTGCCTGCTGTTGGGCCAGCTGAGTTTGTGGTGCCTAGCGTGCCTGCAGCTTCGTTTCCTTTAAATATAAAAAACATAATAATAATTAAATATC
This sequence comes from Dioscorea cayenensis subsp. rotundata, assembly GCF_009730915.1. Lineage (NCBI taxonomy): Eukaryota > Viridiplantae > Streptophyta > Magnoliopsida > Dioscoreales > Dioscoreaceae > Dioscorea > Dioscorea cayenensis. Next base: position 31,450,927 of record NC_052477.1, read on the forward strand.
TTTCTCATGAAAAAAATTTAAGAATTGGAAAAAAAAAAAAAAACAAAAAAACAAACATTTGGTGTCAAAAAGGAGCCTGACATTACGCATCATTATATATTCTAGTCTCTATTTACTTATTGCTTGAATATATTTTAGTCTCTGTTTAATTCTTACTTGAAGCCTACATGTATGTTATATGTGCAATCAGTATTATATTTTGCAGATTGTATGTTGAACTTGTAGACTACTACATATTAAGAAGCAAATGTAACTAGACTTTCCTTATATATGGAATCTTGGACTTAATTGACAATTGTACATGCATGCATACCAAAAGAATAAATGCTTTTCGAGCTTATTCTTATTGAAACAAGACAATAATAATAATACTACTACTAAAAATAATAACTAACAATAATAAAATTCTAAACTTAAACATAAAATGGTGCAACTTAATTCTTATTTCCTTGCTTTAAGTCGCCACTTGCATCCATAGAAACACACGTATATATCAAAAAATATTTATTAATCGGATACATAATAAAATTGGCAAGTATATTTATATATATATAGAGAGAGAGGAAATTAAATTAAGAGGAGAAATTGAGTAGTGATTGATGGTTATGATCACATGGATGATGATGGAGGCTGATCACCGGATTTTCTTTTGCCTTCTATAATGCTGAGGTTTGCATTGACAAATAGTGCAACACCTACTACTCGAAATTTAACGTCGGTCGTGAGATTTTTTGGATCCATCAAAGCCCCCTACAACCCTAAAACTGCTAAGCATGAGAATAAACTCAGAATAATCTGGGAGGGCCAATCCCGATCAGCGTACGTACTTGTAGAATAATAGGTAAACTATTATGATGCCTTCAATTGTAACCGCGGCAAAGAATGTTAATAAATCTAATGGATTAAGGTCTTTTGGGAAATGGAAGAAAAAGTTAACCAGCACCGCAATTGCCACGAAGCACAACCACACGATAATGATAAAAATGATTTCACATTTGTCGCAACCCCTCTTCATTGAGAATTTGGAATATATAACCCTTAGCTAGCTCGTTAAGTTCACTCTTCACCTTTTGATTTCGATGCGACCATTTATATATATTTTTATAATTAATAATCAATTAAATTTTTTAAAATTATAATTATGTGGATAGGTTATCATAGAATAATAATGAATAAAATAAAAGGTTTTTATATTATTTTTGTTAGCAAAAAATAATAAAAACAAAAATTATGAGGCTATAGAAAATTGAAGGGGCCATATAATAAGTGTTATAGTAAAAAAAAGTTAAAAATTTCAAAGTAATTATATGGATAGTATTATAGGATAATAGTAAAAAAAGGAAAGCGAAGCCCCCGAAAATTGAGAAGACCTATGAGTCCAAATTTGTTGTGCTTTGATAGTATCATAGTGTTATAGTTTAAAAAAAGTTAAAAATTTTAAAATGAATTATAGGATAGATGAATTGTGAGACCTGAAAATTTGTAACGACTCAGTTATAATGCTACATTTGTTACGTATTGATATTGAAAAATAAATTTTTTTATGATAATTATATGGATATGATAGAAGATGATAGTAAATAAAAATTTAAATATAAATTTATTGTTGGATATTTGTTAAATATTTTTTTATTATTTGTTATGAAAATTGTTGTGAAAAAATATGAGATATTTGTTGTGTTAACTGTTATGAAAATTTTGATTATTCATTAGATTATTTGTTGAATAATTATTATATTTAATAATTGATTTAGATGTTAATTTGTTTAAATGATTTTTTGTTAATTGCATTATTTGTTAATTTAATGCTTAATTAATATATAAATATTTTGTTAATTACTTGGAAAATGTCAAATATTTATTTCTTAATATTAAAATAGTTTATATTTTTTTTATTAGAAAATGGAATCTGTACAAAATTATTTTGTGTATCGGTGAAAAATGCATTATCTCTTTGAATTATAAATTCTAGAAATTTATGAATATTATTTTGTTATATTTATTAATTAAAAAAAAAGAAAAATGTGTTTGTGTATATATTGCTTTTGTGATTATTACAATTTTTTTTTAGCATATCAACATTTTGAATTTGTATTTTAACACAATAACATAGATTATTTATATTAGAAGCTACGTTTTTGGATTTAGACAATTTGTACAAAATAATGAACTATAGATGTTTGCATAGTATAAAATAATAACAATATTAATAATATAGATTATTATTTTTAAGTCATTTTTTTTAAAAGGTGGATAAACCACAATACATTAATAAAAAGGAAGATACAGAGTTCTACTACCACTAGGTGTGATGAGTAGCAACAACAAAAGTACAACAAAAGAGGGTGCACAAGCCCCTAAAGAGAGACAGAAAAGAAACTAGCCAGAGTCAGGATCACGTGTCTCCTCTGAAGACCGAGACATCTCAAAGTCCTTCACCCGAGGGCCGAGAAACTCCAAACTGCGTCTGACCGTTCTGATATCCTCCTCCAGCTTTGCTATAGGTCCTTCTGCAATAGCAGAGCACCAAGAGACAATCATTCGATCAATTTTCACAATTAGACACTGAGCATGCAAAAAAATGGCATTGAAAATACAATCATTCAACTATCCAGATGTTCCAAACAATTTCCTTCGCAACTAAGTCCACAAAAGGCCCTTTTCTCAGGATGTAAGCAAGTTCCTTCAACGACCCCATAGATCCCTTAGAAAAAACGGTAAATGAGATAAATTAAGTAATCGGAAGAAGTACTCCCAAACTTGTTTAGCGACAGAGAAGTGGATGATTTTGAGTCACGCTTTAGCCATACCAGCACACATACATTTATACAAATTAGAAATTATTTAAAGGATATAAAAATAATTTTATATGATTTCTCTTTCTTACTTTTTTATTTATTCCCACTTTTTATTCCTTCTAACCAAACACTATCTTCATTCTTATCCCTATACTTTTATTCCCATCCCCAATCCCCATCCACCACTCTCATTTTCATTTTCATGCTTATTCCGTGAACCAAACGGAGGGTTAGTACTTCACTAGGGAACCAGGAAAAAGTAAAAAAGGAAAAGAAAGGGTGGCTGTATTAGGTCCCTATTCGCTGACTGACATAGGCATGAGGATAATTACTTCTACCAATACAATGCAAGTAGTTTGAGATTTTTTTTTCTGTTCATTGTTGTGTATCTGGATTGGCTTGTTCTTTGTGGTCACCTGATTGTTATACTGTTAAATCAGATGTCTTTGAAATATGAAGATGATCGCTCTGTTTGTTTTTGTGAAAATAAAGAGCCAGGAGCTAATTTTATTAAAAAGTCAGAAAAAGAGAAATAACAAGTACAAAAACAACAAAAGAACCACGACTAATAAAAAACACAGAGAGCTAGAAAACTAGTAGGAACAAATTAAAATACAAAACAAGAATCAGAAAAACTTCTCATGAGCCATTGAGGAAGGTCACGGCCGGAGTGAAAAAGCGTCAACTCATGATGGTTATACCCGAAAACAGCAAGCTTGGAGGCAAATCTCAACCAATGTGTGGGTATAATATGAATACGAGGACTATTGGCATCAATGAGCAAACGGTTAAGGCTGGAAATCCAAGATTGAAGATGCCAAGAGCAAACAGTATCATTCATATGCAGCAGGGAAGGAATATGAGGATCGCCAATGAAGATATTCTGAATCCGCAGGGATTGAGCCAAAACGATTTGCAATGCAGAAATAAGGCTTTGGAATTCCGCAACAATCTGGACATCAGCAGTAGAAACTGGAAACCTGCAATAGAAACAGTGTAATTAGAAGAAGAAATAAAGAAGCCCCCACTGCTTACATGATTGAGGCCAGTACTCCGTATAGAAGCTGAGAACAGGAAGAGACCATCAGTATTAGAGAAATTACTGAGAAGCATGTGCCTGCAGGAAAGATGCTTGTTAGCACAGTTAATGACAGTTAATGCCCTTAGAGCAATGTTGGAAAAATTCGGCTTGACATTATGAAAAATCGCATCATAGCTGGTTTTCAAGATGATCACCCTGTCGTTGGGAAGGACATTTGTAGAAGAGTTACTGACAAGCTGCATCAGACCTATGACACTGAGTTGCGAAACAAACATTTTGCCTATGATGGGATGAACAACCTCTTTACCATGGGCCCATCTGCCTCATGTGAACAATCATTTCAATGTTGTGGATTGTGTGGTATTCTCCATTTTACAAGCTGGCTGTTCTACTTGTTTTCTATGTGGACAAGGTTTTTTCTCATTCAGTAAATGTTTATGCTGTACAGGAATGATGCCAATGCAATCCCAGGTCCAGGTGGTGATGATAAGCCAAGGGAAGATGATTGTAACCCAATTACTCAACCATATCATATTAAGATCTTGAAAACGTTGAGCTGCGTTTTGCCGCCATAATTCCACTGCAATCTCTTGTCCCAGCTCTGCTGGGCCAGGAAAGTGAAAACTCCCGGTATGCTTTTAGAGTTCTGAACATTATTATTAAAGGACATTCCACCGAGCCAACGACCAAATGGTCTATTGATATACGGATCACCGATAAAGTTTTTCACGAGTGGTGAGTGTTCGATTCTCGGCTGAGGGCACATTTTTGGGAGATGTGAACGGTGGTTGTGTGTAGGTGGTCTCAATGCCTATGTGTGCGTGGGCCCCGCCCCTACTTGCTTTACCGAGAGGCACACCCCTGACGATTTAACATGGCTTTAGGGCTATTTGTTCTTCTTGTAGGAAATTCCACCAAGAGAGGTAGGTTGCTAATGCGTTCTTTTGCATGTCATTGATCTGTAACCTAAATATATTGGATTGTCGTATCACATGAACTTTAATTTATTCATTCACTTATTTATTTGTTTAATCTGCAGGGGTTGCCTTCTTGTGTGGCAAAAAAATTTCCAGAATAATCCCGCAAATTTTGCTTATTTGGGAGGTGGAGTGTTGGGATGCATGGCTTCGTCCATTCCCGCTTTCAAGCCACACAAGGTGGTCTCTCATTGAAAATTGGTATGCAGTGCTGACACAAATTTGAAAATTTAATTTTGATTATTAGATTTGCTGAATGCTAATGAAGGTAAATTTAGAAAACAAAATTTTCATTTACTTAAAATTCTCTCCAGCACTACACTTGACTTGAATTTGCAAAGAGTTTATGAGTTATAGTCCTCATAGAATTAGCCTTCTGAATTTTCATTATTATCATTAGTAATGGAACTTTAAATGGATTAAAAAAACATAAACTCTGTAATTATTGTGGATTAGCAAAGCTTGAAAGGATTTGATTGTATCTTATCCCATCACTGATTTAAGCTAAAATAGGATCTCCTGCAGTTTTGTTCTCAAAAAAACCCCCAAAAAATCAAGGTTTTCTCATGTTAATTCGAACAAGTCTCAATAGATTGGGTGAATTGCCATCCTTGTATATATATAAAAAATAATCTCTACATCCAATTATTTTATTAGAACCACTTTGGCTAATTGTTGAGGGTTGTTTTTATTATTTATTATTATATTTTTCTTCTATACTCTCTTTTAATGATAATATATAGCACGCTCACAGCCACTAGTTTTAAAGCATGCATCTGTTGGGGCATGAGACATAAACTTAGACACCACAATGACCTCTCCAACTTCCTCAGAACCATAAGAAATAAGAGGTTGTTTTAACAGTTATAATCAGACGAGCTACATGCTCTGAAAAGCAAATCAATATCAGACTGGAAGTAGATTGTCCACCAGAACTTGCTTGTCACCAGTCGCTGCACATTCAAAGCCCCAAAGTGAGCAAACACTTATCACCAAGGTTGTTTTAACAGTTATGATGAGACAAGCCACATGCTCTTAAACCAAATCAATATCAGACTGTAAGTAGATTGTCCACCAGAACTTGCTTATCAAAGTTGCTGCACATTCAACGCCCCAAAATGAGCAACCATTTATCACCAAACTTCACAATAAGCTATCCAATGTGATGTAACTAATGAAAGATATCTAAGCAGAATTATATTGCAAGCAAATATATATATATATATATTATATTATAAGAAGAGCTAAGAAGCTATTTGTTAAGAAAACAGAGAAATAGGACTACAAACTGAGTGGACTAACCAAAGAAAAAAAAATAAAAAAAGAAATAAAAAAGAAATAAAAAAAAAGGAAGATCAACTAGAAAACACATTACAAACATAAGTCATTCACCAAAATGATCTTCATGATCCACTTAGGGAGATCACGACCTTGATGACAAA